>NW_009727920.1:0-149523 GCF_000703405.1 Apaloderma vittatum | reverse complement strand
CAGGAATGCAAGAGAGGAGGAAATTTTGGACTTTAACCATCATCCAAAAGTGAAAGGAATTCGTGGAACAAATTTAAAACATTTACATAGCCCATGGGGATTTCCTCTGCTGAATATCAAAGGTATACTGTAAACCTTTGAGGTGTAGGCACTTCTGCTTGAAAAGGTTTCAAGGTCCTTTATGATGAAAGGAGTTAGGCAGCTGAAGTGTAAGGGTTACTAACAAGTCTCATTAGAAAGTACATAGCAGAGTGGTTTGAAATGTCCTATTGACCTCAACAGGTCTGTATTTTAATTTTTTGTTGTTGTTGCTGCTGTTTGACATTGAGACTGTGTTGAAAAGATACCGTGATTTGATGTTTTGGGGTATGCCTGGCATTTTCGTCTCATAGGCCTGGCTTACATTGAGCTAAATTCAGCTTTGCCAAACAGATGTCCTGAAATTGCTAGAAGCTTCATTCTTTTAAAAGAAAATTTTGAAATTGCAGGAGGTTTTGCATATCATGGTTTCTGAAGTTTTTAGGCAGAATGCATTTGTCGGTAGCCACATGTATTCATTCTAGTGCGTGTGTCTTATGTGCTTAACTGTTGGACAAAGAACGATTATGATGTGTACTAGAAGATTATAGTATTTTTCAAATCTACAGAAACAGTAACCAGATCCTCACTCTCCTGCAAACTGCAATCTTGAGAATAAGAGGAAACCCCTGCAGGGTGCCATTAACTTTTCTAGTCAACCTTGCAAGACAGAGGCCAGCACCTCAGATTTGTGCAGCTTGCAGAAAAGCAAGGCTTTAATCCTAAATAGGATCTTTGAGAACAAGCAAAATATTTGCTTAAAAAAAAAAAAGAGTTTGAGGAAGTATGATTTGCCTGCTCTTGATTTTCATTACACTTCTCGGATGTCTGGAATGTTTTTATTCCTTTTTCAGCCTTGATGGACACTGGCTAGTTGGGTAAAAATTTGCAACTGGCGGACATGTTGCAGTTTTGAATGTGTTGCTTTCCTAGGTGTCCATGCTGAAAATGACAGAAAAATAAATTGCAATTGTAAAATGCAAATAAGTTTGATAACTTTGTAATGAAAGTTAATTTATTTAGTGTACATAGCTTTAATCAGGATATCGCTGGAACATTCTTAATCTCATGTAGCAAGCGCCTTCAGTGACTAATTGTAGCTTGACTTCTGGAACTGCTGTTCAGGATCAGTTAATGAAAAGCAGTATGATGAGAAGAGTGCTGCTAAAGACTGAGGAGCTTTCCCTTTTTCACTTAAAATATTTAAGACTAAAAATAATCTGGATTTCTGAAAATTATATATGATAAATTATCTTCAGGTATTTCTTTTTTCATTTGTATTTCTGTGAAGTCAAATAGAGCAGAGATACAAATGTTTGTAATCAGTCTTTACTTAAACAAAAGCTTTTCAGAAGGTAATATTCCTGAAGGCTGTGATTTTACTAATGCAGCCATTCATATCAATGCCACTGGTAAACAAAATTCAGAAGGAATTACAGGTAAAGAAAATCGAGTTCTTTGCCAGCAATACCACCTTCATTGCTTTAGCTGAACTGCACACAGGGCTCTGCAGTGACACAGTGGAATAACAAGTGGTTTTATTCCACCAGCCTGGCCAATATAATCAACGTTTATGTGAACAAATTACAGATAACTGCAACAGGATTATCTCTAATATTTAACCTGTGATCTCTAGAAGCTTAGTACACACATGTTGTCAAGAAATCGATGGCAGTGCTATAGCCAGCCCCAGTGTGTAACGAGAAGTGTTAGTTTTCTGAGTGGAGTTGGAACTAGAGGTTTGTTCCAGGCAAGTTTACTGTGGGGTTTCTGGGATACATTTCTTGAATCTCTCAACTTATGTTGTATCCAGCTGGGTGAAGCAGGAACGATATTCTTCAGCAGTTGCATGTTTGTTTATTTTTTGTCTTATTTTTTTTTTTAATTTTTTTAAATACTGTACATTTTTTATGTAGCTTACATGAGAAGCTTAAAGGACTTTGTTTATATCAATGTGTTTCTCACCTAGGAAAATGAAAGCAGTAGGGTTGTTTTAGTAGAACATATTAAAAGAATGTAACAATAAGAAGCATAGTCAGAGGTTCTGTATACAGAGGTCTTGGCTTCCATTACGACGAGACCGGCTGTGGCATAACAGAATTATGTACAGGAATGTAAGGAATTAAAACTCATAAGATTACCAGGAGTTACAAGACTCAACTGAGTCAAAGTATAGAAGAATATTTTAATGCCTTATTAAAAGCAACAGTTAAAACACAACTTGAGAGAAAGGCAGGACCTAGAAAAGTCATAACCCCAACCTAGTAGCACAGATTTTTTTTTTTTTTGAGCAGCAGTATATAATTAGTAAAATAGATTTTGAATCCATGCACATAATAAGAATTGAGTGGTAGAGTTGTGTAGCAAGAAAAACCTCCTTTGAGACTTTGGTTTAGCAACTAAATCTTATAAAATTATGCATCACTTGATATATGAATCAAATGGAAACAAAAGGAAGCAGAGAATTAGAATAAGCAGACTAAACTGAAGTCAAGAATTGGAATAAGCAGACTAAACTAAACATTTAATACTTGTATTAACTTGAGCTCTGCACAGGTTCTGTATATGTAAGACTGTGCTTACTAGTTGAGCTGTCTTATTTGAAGCTAATAGCTTAAAAGTTGATTAACTTGTCATACCAGTCTCACCATACTTTTGTTTTTCTCAAACTAGATGAAAGGTTTCTTTAAGTATGGTTACTGTAGTACTGCATTCCTGATGATGCTGGTAGCTAATGACACTCTTTGTTGTAGAAATCAGGAAATGTGGGTTGAGCCTCTGGGATCTGTGTGGCTGGAGTATAAAAATATTATGTCCTAAGTGGCAAGGTCTTGCTGGAACAACTTGGTATGTAGCATTGCTAATAGTACATGTCTGTAGTTTTTGTTTTTCAGGTTAATTTACTTACTTGCTGTAATGCTAACTCACTCCCAGTCGTGCCAAATTACTACTTCTAAACCTATCTTTTTATAGTAAGATTTCTCTATCTTTCTTAAGGTACTTGGTATTGGTATCTGGCTTCTGTCACCAATACAGTCTCATGGCATTTTTACTCAAAATCTGTTGGACACACAGGTTGTGGCTGGTTAAACAGGCTGACATTTAGCATGAATTAATTTCGTTCCACTAATTAAAACAACCCTTGTGGTATGCAGCCTTGTATTTCCATTTGAATTTTTAATTTAAATACAAAGAAATTATTCATAAATGTTTACATAATAGAATATTTGCCATACAGTGCAGTTAATGTATGCCAAGCTCAAATGTTCTTACTGTAAGCAAGGAGAGGCTGTGAGACTTTCTTGCCCTTTTTCTTGTTTTTCTAAGTTTTGAGTAAGGTGTGGGTGGGACAGAATTGGCACTGGAGACTAGGGAATGATTTCTGGATTTGCAATTAATTTAACTGAAATATTAAGAGTCCTTATGTTTCTCAGAAATTTCATTTTGACTGCTTTTGTTGAAAAGCAAGGTGATTCTACTGCAGGGATGTTGATAGGTCTTCCTAAATCAAACACCTGTGTAGTGTGCTGGATGTTTATGGGAGGCCCTAGGTTTACTCATTCTGTGTCCAAAGGAGAAATTGCCTGTGGAAATACAGCCCCTGCTGAAGGATCTCATGGGACTGCTGCTTGGGTTGAGAGCATAACTTAGTATAGAGACCAGAAGTTAAGAAGATGAATAAGTTTGGTCCCATGTGTTGCCTGATCTAGTCGAGAGGTGGCGTCCCTGGCGGCAGGGAGGCTGGATTAAAATGATCTCTAAGGTCCCTTCCAGCCTAGGCCATTCTAGGATATGATATATGATAAATATTGCATCCTTTGCGAACTTTTTATTATATACTGACCTGTTACATCCAGCTGCCCCTCACTACAAGAGGGACATTGAAGTGCTGGAGAGGGTACTGAGGGGGGCTGCCAAGCTAGGAAAGGATTTGGAACGTGTGCCCTATGAGGAATGGCTGAGGGATGTGGGGCTGTTTAGCCTGGAGAAGAGGAGATTGAGGGGAGACCTTATTGGTCTCTACACCTACTTGAAAAGAGGTTGTAGAGAGACAGGGGTTGGTCTGTTCTCCCTAGTGGCGAGTGATGGGCAGAGGGGAAGTGGCCTTAAGTTGTGCCAGGGGAGATTCAGGTTGATATTAGGAAGAATTTCTTTACTGAAAGGGTTGTCAGGCGTTGGAACAGCCTGAACAGGGAGGTGGTTGAGTCACTGTCACCGAAGGTGTTTAAGAGACGTGTGGATGTTACCTTGAAGGACATGGTTTAGTGGTATTGATAGGGCTAGTAAAAGGTTGGACTCGATGATCTTGAAGGTCTCTTCCAGCCAAAAATATTCTATGATTCTATAAGGACCAGCGCCTCAGCCACAATCACAGAGTTGTGGTAATGTGAATGGTTCAGTTCTGTGGAAATTAACTTCATCCAATCGAGGTCACGATAGTTGCTTGCATGACAGATGTTGTAGTTTAATTCCTTGACTCTTAAGTAGTTGTTGTGCACTTCTGTACTCTGAGCTACGTCCTTTGCAAAAACATAAACAGAAAGATCAAAACTTGCACATTTTCAGGCGTGTCTGAACAGATTGTTGTTATGGTGTGTGTACAGTCAAATCCGTGTGTTCCTTGTTTCTTCACAAAAGTATTCATCCAACCTCGGCATGATTAACTTATTGAGAAAATATGGTAAATTTAGTTTTCATGAAGACTGAAATATAAACAGAACATACTAAGGAATAATGATGAGCAATTGCATCACCTTGTAATGTGTCTGTCCCCTCTGGTTTTCCTCAAGATAGGGAATCATCCTGCAAACAACTGAGAACAGACCGGAAACGTGTACTTGTTTTCTACCTTTGGGTTACATGGCAAAATCTTATTTTCTGCAAGTTTACTAGACAATGGTGAAGTTTGAGGAATTGTATAGTGGTCTAAAATAACTTTTAAAATAAACTTTTAATATGAGGAGGAGTCTGAAATTTCTTTAGTATCCTCCCCCCTCCCACCACTGTGATCCTGTAGAATGATGCAAAAATCCCACGTTTTATAGTGCTCCCAGTTACATTCACCTGTTAAGGCAGTGAAACCCCCAGTATCCTAACTCAGACTTTTCCTTCTATAAAATATGTAACATTTTGCATATAAAAGGAGCACACTGAATAGTTAAGTAGACTTATTTGCTAAGAAGGCTACAAATGTTGAAAGGGTGAATTCCTCGCAGGTAAGAACTGGAAGAGTGGGTAAGTTAGAATACGACAGATTTTTGGAAGTAGATTGGAAATTAATATTCCTAATTGTTCTACAAAATGGCAAGATGCCTGTCTTTCTAGTCTGTCTGTATTTGTTTATTCAAGTTTCGAGTATTTAAGTTGTCTTTGATAAGATCTTTAGAAAGTCCTTGCTAGCATAACTGTGATTACTAGAGTAATGCTTTCTTCATTTTATTGCCTTAAAACCAATTCTTTGCCTTCTATGGAATACCATGTTGGTTTACCATCTGCTTTAAACAATTGACTTTTAAAGGTTGCAAGCAAAGTTTGATTATAAAGATAGAGCCAAATTAAAAATACGGCAGAATGCTTCTTTTGTTTTCCGTTGACTGGAGCATTTTTAGCTACAACCACAATTTCTCTGTGTTGAAAAGGAGGAGGCTATAAGTGTGGGATATTTCGTCTGTAGGAGGAATAAAAAAATGGTTACTGTTGCAGGATCTTGTTTTGATTTGTTTTTGTGTTTGGAGGTCTGGTGTTTTGGTTTGTTTTTCATTTTGTAGACAAGTATATTAAAAACCAAACCAAAATACCAACACCCCCTTGCCCCAACCCCAAAAGTCTACTAGGCTTTAAATTATGATTTAGGGTTACAAATAGCTGCCGCCTGCTAACTGAATGAGATTTGCATATCTACCATCTTTTAGTTTTTCTAGATTGATGTTAAATCTGTGCAGAAATAACAAAATAGTTAGTAACAATGCCTTTTAATGGTTTTGTTCTCCACTTCTTTGCATTACTTTTTATCTGGTTTTATTTTTGCTTCATGAGTAAGAGTCATGAAGTTAAAGCTGATGTTAGAAAAATCTGGTTATTTTCAAATATTATCAAATGAAATCTAGGCATTCATGGGGTTGGAGCCAAAGTTTCATGACTTGCCAAGGCAAGAAAGATTCAGTCATATGGAAAACTGAGTACATTGTCTTCATGAAAGCATTCAAGTCTCTGATAAGACTGGAATTCTGCTGTTGGTTACATCACTTGTAAGGAGCTACATACATACAATAGGTCTCTTTTATTAACTCACCTAGGAGAAGGTCAGTCTGTAGAAATATGTATTTTTTAAATTTTTTTATTTTCAGTTTATGTGTGCAATGCTAAAGCAAGTTTGAAGAAAAATTATTATATATACTAATTGGTCTAAAAAGTAGTTTAGACTTATCAGAACATAATTTTGACATAGTCCATTGAAAATTCTCCTGTATATCTCTAGTGTATTTGAATTACTTGTTATATAAGAAAAACCCCACCTATTAAAGCATACATTTGTTAATTGTTAATTTGTTAAGCTTTGTGTAGTGTGGTTATTGCTTTTATTCCTGAGTTCAAACTCTGAAAGGCAGTAGTGCTGGTTGAGAGAGACTGAAATTGAGATCTAGCTTTTTTCTTTAAATAATGTACATTATTTTGCAAAAGTTAAGGGGAAATAATTGAATAATTGTTCAATAATTTAGTTAGACTTTTGGCATGACATTTTTAATACATAATCGGTGGTATGAATCGATTCAAACTTGGAAAACTTTGCCCTTATAAGGGAGATGGATAGAAGAGGAGCCTAAAGTAGGAGACTTGGCACATGTTTAACATTTTCAGAGGGGTATGAATGTAAGGGCTGTTTCCAGCAAGATAGCTCTAGAAAAATCACAGGTTTTTGATCTACTCAAAGTTTCAGTCAGCAGGATTTCTCAGTTGTGTGATAACCTGAAATAAAACTGCTCAATTCTGAAAAGCTAGAGAACTCCTGATGCAGAAAGTGATCTGGAATTGTTCTATCTAGCTTTTTTTTTAATAGAAATACTAAATTAATAAATGCCTCTTGTGATCATCTCTGAAGTACTCTGTACACTGTGGATGCCCTCACATCCTGCTCTTCTGGCAATTTTGCACCTGAACCTATAGTAAAGGGAAAATACAGGTTCTTGCCTGCATGGCACTTACTCCTCCCTTCTCCGGAACTGTTCACTAACATGTTACTAAAATGTCCAAGGAGTAGTGAGCTGCCCTTTGTTCTCGGAATTAGTTTCCAAGTCTTGCTTGGGCTGGAGTAAGGGAATTCACATCGGTGCAGTGCGAGCAAGTTATTATTTGTCAGTTAAAGCTCAGTTTTCTGTGCATCCTCTTACCCTGTTGCATTTATTCCCCTTTGCCATTACTTGTGGTAGCTATACAGCACAGATTATCCCTTGGTAAAAAGCTGGACTAAAAATGCATTTGCGGTGCTATGGGTGTGATGCCGGACACCAGGACTGGGTTCCTGCTGGCCGTAGGGACCTTACATCCTCTACAGGATTGTCATCATACATTCAGAGTCAAACCCAGTTGCAGACTAGTATCGTGCTGATGTTTTTATCTAGATATTGAGGTATACATTTATTGTTTAAGTAACACTGGAAGGTGGTAGCCTGTATCCAATTAAAGGAAAAGTGTCTGTTGAGTTTAACTGGCTTGCATTCGCTTAGCCCAACCGAAGTGTCACTGCTTTTCTTTGTTACAATAAATTTTTAATCTGTTTATATTATTGCCCCTTATAAGCACTGGTGCTTACAAGTCTAGTGGGATATTTACTAGGCAGTTATGCTAATAAATCTATCCACTCAGTATGTATTAGGGTTAGGCCTTGTTTAGTTCAGGCTTTAAAGGTGTGATCCTGACTAATTTACCTGGCTCAATCTAATTAGCTAATCAATCTAATGAACTAATTAATCTAGTTAATGGAGTTAAAGCCTAGGGGAAAGTTTAAGTGTTAACTTGTGAGGTTTAGCACTTTTTGAAGAACAATTTATTTCTGCTCACTAGAGTTTTAGTAAGGAGTTGTTTAGGTCAAAACAGGTACCAAATCCAACATTGCTTTTAATTTCCAGACAAGGTGGTGCCTTAACTGTGTGCTTCCATAATTTAAGGATTTCTGTGATTCAGTGCAGTTTCTCTGTTCCCATAAGCTTTCGAGAGTACTACAACACAACTGCAGTGAAAGGTGCTCTATTTTCCCTGTACACAAAGTTACCCTTCTCTTAGAAAGGATTTAATGAAAAACTCAGAAGTTCAATGTTTAAACTTGTTTTGCATTAAAAGCAATGACTGTGATTAGTCTGTGTGCCTGTCTTAAGGTTTCATGGCTTGTTAGTTTTGAATTCTTAGCCCTTTTCAAAAGATATTGGCAAATACCTCAAAGGTAGGAGTAATAAATATCTCTAACATTTATAACCACAGAAAGTTGAGTGAAGGAGACTTTATTAGTACCTGAACTGAGGAAGAAAAAGCATTAGACCCAAACGAATTGGCATAGGTTAGGGTGATTTAGTGAACATCTCGGACATGGGAAGAGCTTTACAAAGTCAGTCAACCCCATGGTGCAAACCTGTAGGAAAGCAAGCTTTGTTAGTCACAGTGCTTGCTGAATGACCGTGTTTAGCAAGTGCGTAGTATTTTACAAGTAGCTTTGCTTTAAGCAATCTGCATTAAGCAGAGTGGCTATTGGAAGTCAGCAATTCACTGTGTGCATGTTGAATTAACTAATAAATTAATTTTACTTTAGATTTCAAAAGTGTGTTCAAGATACATTATAGTGTCATTAGTAAAGTCAAAGCTTATTCCGAGATGATGGACTAAAGTTGATTCAGAACAAAAGTTAATTTAGAACAGGCTTGCAAATTCATTTATTTCTTAATGTTATTTTGTAGACTCTTTGAAAGCCATTCTGTAGGGTGATTGAAACATCTCTTACTTGTGTATAATCCTCCA
Organism: Apaloderma vittatum; assembly: GCF_000703405.1. NCBI lineage: Eukaryota > Metazoa > Chordata > Aves > Trogoniformes > Trogonidae > Apaloderma > Apaloderma vittatum. Next base: position 140,439 of record NW_009727920.1, on the reverse strand, counting down.
TATAAACGGTTTTATTTTTTTTTGCTAGTAAGACTCTTCAAGTAGCTTGTGCCAAGGTGTCAGGTCAGAGAGATTTTCTTTCTGTATACGTAAGTGGACAAAATTTAGGTGCAATTGTAGGGGAAAGATGCTTCAGTTTTCTGGGAAGCATCAGTCTGTCATCGCAATTCGAGATGGTATATGAAGCTAGGCTAATCTAAACCTTTCATATCCTGGTTGTTTTGAAGAGTGACTTGTTATCTTGATTTTCTCGATTGGAAACACGTGTAAGGCTTTTCTTTGAGTTTTGACACCATTCAGATCATTGATTATATATTATCACCCTTTAATGTGAATGAAAATCAACATGTGTATGTCCATATGGATTACATAGCATACATAATGGTATGAGTAGGCTGATCACTTTTCTGACGTGTGTAGAAATGCTTAGCAAAGGGCATTTTTTAATGAGGAGTTTGTTTTCTTTTTTCCTGTAAGACTCTTGCTTCATATTTGTAACGTTATCTGTTTGTTTAGATAATCTGGAAGAAGTGGATTTTTCTTTGCTGGCAGATGTGTTGTCTTTTATGTTAATTCAGAAACACATTTATTGTGTGATGGGATGAAACTTCTGTGGCAAATCTTGGACCTATTTCTAGCATTGTCACTGCCTTGGAAAAGTTTTAATTTAAACATTTCTTATGCCAGTCAGAAATGTAATAGTAATAAACTGATATTTATTGCTTCTAGTTCTGGTTTTGTTAAGATTGTAATAAAGTGCAAAAATATATAAAATGTCTCAGACGGGTATAGTAAAACATGTATTTATAAAATTAGTCTTTTTCTGCTTTGAGAACATAGCTTCATTTTTCCATGTTTCTCCTCTCTGGTTAATGAACGAAAGCGATCACTATGGCTCCTCTGTGGACTAAGGCTGTTTCCCTGTCCTGCTTAGCTGGTTTATTCACATTATTAATAAGGAAAATCAAGTTGTGGTTTTGGTGTGTTTTTTTTAAGTTATGAGGGTCAGACAGATTATGATAGTAAGTTATAATGCCCTTTTTATACAGGGTAGATGTTTATGTGCAGGAGGAGTAATGATGGAAATGGACCAGGGTAGGTGAAGATAATGCTGAAGAGGGTGAACAGAGATGCAAGGTCCCAGCCATTCCAAGCCAAAACGCTTTTCCTAACAGGTGCCTTCAACAAACCAAACCAACCACGTTTTATGTGGAATTATGACCGCCTTGCACAGAGGATGTCGTCAGTGTAAAATTGTTTTGGAGGACTTTAGTGATGCCAGCCTTTAATGTGAGCAGTGATGGGAGTTCTCGTGCCCTGTGTGCTGGGATGCAGGTGGCAGTTCCGTATCTGTGCTTATTTGGGTACAGCACTGATTTACTTGTGCTGCAAAAAAAATTAAGCAGTCCCCGGTTTCACCATTTTGTGCTTCTCATTTGAAGATGATTTTTTTTTCTTTGTGGTTGGAATCTTACTGTTTCCATTCTGTTCACTTTCCATTCCAGTAAAATTAAGATGGCAGTGAAGAAGTGAACTTTCTCCCCTAAAAGGCAGCTAGATGGAAATGAGCCAAGGATCAAGTCAAGGCATCTCTTGGGAATCATTGTGGACTTTTTAGAATGCTGTTTTCAGTATATAGACATCTGGTCCAGGTTATAAATATATAGCAAAAAAAAGAAAATAAAAGTTTGTATACAAACACTGATTAAGTCTTTTTTGTATGTTAGAAAAATGACTAATTTATGTAACAAAATCCAAAGATCAAAAGGCATTTGATGAGACTGTTCTGTGGGATTTTTTTCTTTTTTTTAATGTTTATATTTTTGACTATTGACTAATACTCTTTACGGGGAGGAAGCTACAGTACTTTAAAAAAAAAAAGACTATTAGAAATTTTATATCATTCTTTTCAGTTCCTTGGGGAAAGAAGACATTTAAGGTTCATCTCTTGGTGTAAGGAAATTGGAAGGTAGTGTGCTAAGGGAGAGCAATACTGCAAATTTATGAATATTTTTGTGTGAAAGTGTTTGAGCCAAAAATCTACTCTAACATCTATGATCTGCTTCTATTAGGAAATCTTTGAAAATCAAACAAAACAAAAACCCTTCCGAAACACCACCACCAAAAAACCCAACTCACATACAGATTTGTGATTGGAAAACTGGAGTAGGCCAAGTCTATTGAGGACAGATGACTTTGTCTGAAATGATGTCATTATTTTTCTATGGTTTTTCAGATAGTCTTGAGGGAAATAATTTTAGATATTTATGGTAGAGTGTAAGGTGAAGATCTGCTAAAGCCGTGCTACAGATGACAATGTTTTACTCTCCGAGGTAGGAGGACGAAGAGGAGAAAGGAGGATATCATGGGAGATTGCAAGCTGAGGAGTACATGCGAAGGCTCCTTCTGGTAGTATCGTAACTTCGGGCTTTCTAAATTTAGAGACAGCAGCTTCCTTATGGAAGATGTTCTGCACCCTACCCTGGAAAAAAAGTGCAAGCCATTACATCCCGTTGTGTGAAATAAAAAGACTGAACACACAACTGGAAAAAAAAGGTGCTGCAAGTTTTGAGACAGGACAAGGGACAATGGATGCAAGCTGGAACATAGGAGGTTCCACAAAAATAGTAGAAAAAACTTTTTCCCTGTGAGGGTGGCAGAGCACTGGCACAGGCTGCCCAGGGAGGTTGTGGACTCTCCTTCTCTGGAGACATTCAAAACCCGCTTGGACGTGTTCCTGTGTGACCTACTGTAGGTGATCCTGCTCTGGCAGAGGGGCTGGACTAGATGATTTTTTGAGGTCCCTTCCAACACCTGACATTCTGTGATTCTGTGATGATCAAGCCTGAACTAGGGGGACTGGGGAAAGAAAGTACAAATCTGAAGCTAGGTGCACATAAATTTATGTATATTTGTGTATTTTACACTGTGGAAGGTATAATACACGAATGATAAGCCACATAATTTGAAAAAGTATAGCTTTAGAAAAAACCACAACAACCCAACACTCCATAGATGAGAAATGATGATTTAAAAGCCTTCAATATTATGATAAGGATTAAGGAAGTTCGGGAATGATGTGTACGAAATCAATGGGGATGGGGGATGGCAGTGAAAGGCAAATCCAAACCATAAGTGTGTGATTGTAGAAAGTAACAAAAGAAGCAACCCAAGGTAAAAACTCTAATGTAGCAATTAACAATACAGAAAATGAAGAATGTATTTATCTTCATGATTTTTTATTGTTCTTTGGTTTTGTTTGTTTGTTTGTTTTAAAAAAACCACCTTACAATGTTTTGATAACATGAGCCGATGATGAAACATGTGCCTTTGCTGTACAGGCTCAGCAGTCTATGACACAGCAGAGTGGTTGGACATAGTAGGTTAGTTTGTCAAATTCTATTCATAACTTCATGGGATTATCTGCAGAGCTATCTGTACTGTTAATGTTGATTTTTTATTTTTTTTTTGCTGTTTTCCCTTTTTTAATCTCCCCCTTCACACACTTGTGACATGTGAAATATTTAGATGTACTTGGAAGAAGTTTAGTATTGTCTTGGGCAGGCTGAGCTGCTTATTCTAGAGTGAACGACCTGACTCCAATCTTAGATAAAATCTTGAATGACCAAGGACTTGATTAAGCAGGAATTAAAATAGAGCAATGTAATTAATGCTAGCCAAGACAGTTTATTTAACAAGATGATATCTGATTTTATCTGGAGGAACAATTAGTAGTTTTCATGTAATATGCTAAGATACAAAGTGTTCCAGAAACAGCTCAGATAAACTGAGGTGACTAAATGCAGAGGTTGCTGTCCAGCTCCTGCCTTTCCCCAGCAGTAGCTGTTCAAGGACAGCACAATGTTCCCTTATGCATTTTTTTAAAAAATTTTTTATTTTGTTCTTTTAATTCAGAGCCATTGAGAAACAGAACAGAAATAGATCTTGGAAGAAAATGTAGGAATCAGGACTTTATCCTTAAAAGAGCTCCCTTACTGTAGTCAAAATTAAAAAAAAAAACAAACACAAATCACATTTACTATCAGGTGTTGCTCATGTTTCTTTCAGTTGTTTTGCACAGTGACATACACAAACAGAGAGAGTAAGTGATCAGGATTTGCAGGGATTCCAAGTGTAATTAGAATCATGACTGCCAGTTCATTTGTGGATAAATTTTTAGCTGGCCCTATGGACCATACAGTTTGATCTGATGTTGTGCAGAATTTTAAGAAATTGGAACAAGGCAAACTCAAAGAAATACATACCTGCTACGTTAATACTGGCTAATTAATATGTCCCAAATGGGGAATCACCGAGCAACTAGTTTAGCAGGAAACAGTGACTTATTTGGTTATATACCCTTTAATATTGGTGATATGAAATAGAACTTTGCATATGAAAAAAGTCTGCAAATAATACAAAATGTTTGAATGGATGAACAGTGAAGAGAACCAGGTACTACTGCAGAGCCATACGGATCACTGGACAAGTGGTAGCAAGCTAATAAAATGTGCATTTGAATACAGTCAAATATGGAGTGCTACATCCAGAAAGAAACTGGCAAATGTGGCTAGTGGAAGGGTGGTAGTGACTAATCAGCTGAAATCAGAAATTCCCAAATAACCCTGGTGAAAAGGACTGATGCAAATGCGATTGTGTAAACAGAAAGCGTAGAGCAGAGGAGAGATGTGTTACAGATGTTGTATAATTTCTGTATTAAGCAACAGTAATTATTTAGTTTGCTGGCACCCACAAGCTGGGTTCATAAACTGGAACTGCTCCAAGTCAGATCTTTTGAGTAAAGAGCCACAAACCTGGGCGTGCTTCCCTTTGAAAACACGAGGCTGAAGTTGGAAGGGATGACCTTTGCTTGCCTCTGCATTCCTACACAACAAACAGTTCTGCGATAGCAGGCCCATAACTTAAGCAAACAAATCTACAAGCAGATCCAGGGGCAAGAATGCTAGATAAATTCTTTAATTCAAAGCTAGAGGTGCAAGTTTTTATAGGAAGGATAACAACAGAGCAATATGTTGCCATATATGGGAGGGGATTTCACAGCAAATTTTCATCAAGAACAGATGTCTTTCTAGGAAGAAAAGCATTACTTCAAAGATTAATTAAAAAATTAATTTAGTTTTATTGCCTGTAATAAGATTGTTGGACCACAATGGTGATCTTCTGGTTTACTAATCTCTGCTCTGTAATGTGATCAGGTGTTTGCTTACTACATGCATTAATAGTGTGAGTCTCTTTCTAAGTGAAGTCGAAAGGGAAGGGGGAAAACATCATCATATGAAGTTCCCAGTTCCCCAGCATGATAAACATCTGGCTTTTCATATGAGACTTGAATTAGTTTATTATTTTTAGTTCACAGACATCTTGAAATGAGACTCTTTTGCACATTACATTTGGATTGAAACTTGTGGTAGTAGTCCATAAATGAACAGTTCAGTAACAAATATGATGCAGAAGACCCAGTTTCTTTTGCAGTATATTTTTAATGTATTTCACATTTAGCTGAGATTTTCTTCATTAGATGTCTGGTTTTCCAGAACAGATGCTTTATTCTTTAACACCTAATTTACTTAAATTATAAAAGTTGTCTTCCTTATCCCATCTCCCCAAAGTCTTTTTTATTAATATTTAAATAAATTTTTGGATGTAGTCTTTTGTATATAGAAGCCTGCAGTCCTTTTTTCAGTGGTGCCTAGTGACAGACCAAGAGGTAACAGGCACAATTTTGAACATTGGAAGTTCTGTCTAAACATTGAGGAGAAACTTCATTGCTGTGAGGGAATGGAGCACTGCCCAGAGAGGCTGTAGAGTCTTCATCTCTGGAGACGTTCTGTGATTTATACATAAGATAGCTAAAGATGTAGGAACATGAATCACAGAATGTCAGGGGTTGGAAGGGACCTCAAAAGATCATCTAGTCCAGCCCCCCTGCCAGAGCAGGATCACCTACAGTCGGTTACACAGGAACGTGTCCAGGCGGGTTTTGAATGTCTCCAGAGAAGGAGAGTCCACAACCTCCCTGGGCAGCCTGTGCCAGTGCTCTGTCACCCTCACAGTGAAATATAAAAATAAAACTCAATACATAAAAAATTGTGGCCTGTAAAGCTGGTAAACCACATTATAGGGACAAAGAGTTGGAGAAGGTAATACTTTAAGCCAAACTGTTGATATAAAATATGTAATTTATGCTGACAAGTGTCGTGAATTCTCTCTCTGAATATTAAATCTGATTTTCAGTTACTTCCATCTTTAAGAAGTTTTTGTGGTAAGTGTCTGCCTAAAGCTATACTAATAGATACTTGTGTTGTATTTTTCAGTGGAAAATTTCTAGCTCTTTTTATGAGCGAGACTGAGACTGGTTAAAACTTTATTGTGTCCTGTTTTTTAACAGTTCTATAGAGTGTGTGCTTTGGAGTGAAGATTTTTATTTTTCGAGAACAAAGTTCTGTAATGCATTTTTTTTTTTCTGTCCCATTGAAAAAAACAAGCAAAATTGACCAGAGTGTAAGCTTTGAGATAGTTTGATATCAGTAAATGAAACATCAGAAGTATGCTTGTGCTTTGCTCAACTTCTTTTGAGAAATAAGTGCATTACCTGCGGGGACTAGCTCTGCCCTCTTTTCTTTACGTTTCTTATTCCAGAAGAGGGTGTAGTGCCTAGCCAGGAGGCTGGCAGGTGGGGCCAGAGCTGAGAAAGGAGGCACAACCGCTTTGGGTTGAGCAGCTGGAGAGTCAATACGCCCAGCAGTCCATGGTGGTACTGCATACTGTGCTGAAGAGGAGGCAGGAGGCATATAATTGAAAAAAATAGTCTTATTTAGGAATAAAAACAAATATTAGAGATTTGCTGTCTTTCTGCTCTTCATACTATCGGTGAAATGAGCCCACATAAGAAGGTGGCTCTCTCGCTTGCTTTTGTTTGCCCTGTGAGCTTGAGGTGCTGGACATCTGTTCTGGGACCATGAGGTATTTGCTCATCCTGTCTTCATCATGCTTTCAGTCCTGATGCTGAGTGATGATTTGCTTTTGCTGCTTTTTCTAAAACGCAATAAATGACATACCAAAAATACCGAAAGAATACTAATGGTGCGAAAGCTATGGCATGGAACTCAATTGCCAAAATTTTAATTATTTGGGCAAGTGTAGCTTTGCCATAATTTTACTACTAGACCTATGGTTTATTTACCACACGTGGTGGGCCCATTCTTCATAGGGGATGCCTGTTGGAATTGCAGTCTTACTGGTAGGTGAGAATGGAACAGGGCAAGGATCTCAGTCAGAAGATTACCAAGGAGGCTGTGAAGAGCTGAGTTCTGCCTTGGGCTCCGCCAGTGACGTCCTGTGTGATACTTGCATGTCGCTCCAGGTTTTTAGGAGATTGATACTTAATACACGTCTTGCTTGCATGTGCTCAGCTTTGGGCTGATTTGCAAAAATGCTGAGCGTTCAGTCTTCTCAAGGAGAAGCTGTACTTTAAGTCAGGAGATGATGTGCTTCGAATATTTAAGTATATGTATTTCCTAAGTACTCTGGAAAATAAGGGCCTGAGTTTCTGTAATAACCACCTACATTTATATATTGCCTGTTGCTCATGCTGGAAGCGGGCATAGTGCTGATCCTGAATGCAAATGATGCCCTAAGTGAAGCAGGTCAACTTCCTGATGAACTTTATAGAAAGTTCTCTTATGAAAACAGTAGTTGACACTGAACACTTCCAAATACTGCAATAAATGGCACCGCAGTAATGCAGTGGGCCATGGAAATAAGACAAAACACTGAATGTAGTGAATATTGCAGTGAAGTACAGAGGGCGGCACAGGTGGCAAAGGTTATGTGTGTGGTTAAAATTAATCCATGTGAGGAGACTGATGTACTCAGGCAAGCTGGGGTAGGTCCTAGCTCTTGAGGTAGGACATTAACATGGAAGCAAAGTGAAGCAGTTTGTAACCCTTACTCTCACAAATATGTTTTGGAGAGTGCTAAGGGATTTTTGCAAGGGTTTTTCTGTGCTTTTTTTTCCTCTTATAGTTTTAAAGCTTAACTCAGTTGAACACTGGAAAGTTTTATATGGATGGAAAAGCAGCAGTGTCTCTTCAAGATACAAAGGTAGTAGCAGAAAGAAGTAGCCTTGGGATAACTTGCTTTTACTTGCTGCCTGCAGATGGTTTTAATGTCTTCAGTCTTCTGTAGATACTCAGTTGCACTGATGCCAAATTAACTATTATCTTATAACTGTTTATAAATACTAAGGGATAAAACTTCTCTGAAGAAAGCTGATTTATGGTTGGAACTCCAAATCCTCTCTTGTAAATACTGAATTTCACAGAATGTTTCATTTCATTCCCCTGTTCATCCCAGTTCATTGCCTTCAGCCTTTTGTCAGCTCTTTGGGGTGACGGAGCCCAAAATGAATTGCCTGAGATAAAGAGTTCTGGGGCAGGGGGGTTGGACTAGATGATCTTTTGAGGTCCCTTCCAAGCCCTAAGATTCTGTGATTCTGTGACATGACTTGGACTCGTATGGGTATTGCAAATATTAATATATACAGAACTTGCTGATACTCAGAAGTGCACAAAATAGAGGGGTTTGTCTCTGTAGATGATTAGTGCACATGTGGGACATGGCGTGTGAATGCTCATGCTCATTTTTGATTTGATTGGTTGATTTTTTTTCTTTTTGAGTTTTGTACTTTGAGAGAATCCTATAAGCTCAGGAAGAAAATTGCTGGTTTGGAACCGAAATGAACATTTCAGAATGATCACTGTAGTAGGTGTTTTACAGCATCACAGAGTTTGGTTAAAAGTCGATAAACCTCTTCCTTTCCCCTCTAATATACCAAAAATCCCAAGAACTTCATTAACTGCAGTACTTGTGCACAGCCAGAAGTGAGTTACCAGATCATCTTAAATATATTGTGTGTACATAGTGTGAAGGAAGATGTCTGGGACAGATAGAGCAGAATATTTTTTGTGCTTTGCCCTGCAAAAGAAAACTCTGCAGTTCTAGAAATGAATATGTACACATAATAAGTTAGCTCATAGAATCAGAGAATGGCTTAGGTTGGAAGGGACCTGAAGGATCATCTAGTTCCAACCCCCCTGCCATGGGCAGGGACATCTTACCACTTGAACACTTCCAGGGAGAGGGCTTCCACAACTTCTCTGGGCAACCTGTTCCAATGCCTCATCACCCTCACAGTAAAGAGTTTCTTAGTAATATCTAATCCAAACCTTACTCTCTTTCACTTTGAAACAGTTACCCCTTTGTCCTATCACTGCACTCCCTGATAAACAGTTTGTCCTCAGCTTTCCTGTAGGCCCCCTTCAGGTACTGGAAGGCTGCTTTAAGGTCTCCCTGGAGCCTTCTCTTCTCCAGACTGAACAGCCCCAACTCTCTCAGCTTGTCCTTGTAGGAGAAGTGTTCCAGCCCTCTGTCCATTTTTGTGGCCCTCTTCTGGAGTGACTTCAACAGGTCCATGTCTTTTTTCTGTTATTTTTTTAACACTGTGGGCCCCAGAGCTGGATGCAGTCTTCAAGTGAGATCTCACCAGAGCAGAGAGGCAGAATCATCTCTCTCGACCTGCTGGCCACACTTCTTTTGATGCAGCCCAGAATGCGATTGGCTTTCTGGGCTGCAAGCAGGTATTGTTGGCTCATGTTCAGATTTTCATCCACCAACACACCCAAGTCCTTTTCTGCAGGGCTGCTCTCAATAAAATCTATTGAACATCCAACCGTTAAGATGAATAAATCTGTAAGTATTAACCAATATGACTTGAGGTTGCGTCTTTCTGGCATTTTTTCTTCTGTTTGTAGGTTTGAGGGCAGGGGGAGCTGGTTTGGGTTTGGATTGGGTTTTTTTAGGGGGTTATTAGTTGAAATAAGGCTTAGTATCTCTGTGTTTTCACTCTCAGATGTGGGGCGAATGTATTTTTTCTTGAAACCAAAAAGTCAATTTCTTCTAATGATACAGAACTCCAAAGTCAGAAAACTAAGAGAAGCTGGGGGTAAAGAATTACTGTAACTGTGAAAGATGATGTGCACACTGGAAGAAGAGCCTCGTTTTCAGTGACTAATACTGTTGTATATTGTGATCATATAATGCAGTTTTAATATTTAAATATTGCTGTTCCATTGTTCAATTACGCTGTTCTATTGTCGAAACACTCTGTTAAGAAGACATTTTTGTTTGGCAAATAAACCAGTTTCGCTCAGAACTTTAGCAAATGGATAATTAACCAGCACTATGGCAGAGCTATGAAAGTTTTTGCATGTGGTATTGACAGTGACGGTCAAAAAAATCCCAAGTAACGAGAAAGGGACAGTTGCATTAGAGTAATTGATAAACATATACTTCTCTCTGTTAAAAAAAATTCTTATAAACTGAAAGCATGCCTTCAAGCAGTTACTTGCTTTGTAATTTTAAGTAGTATTATAGAATTTATTTCTAAATATATTAGCAGAAAACTGCTGGAAAAATACAATTATTGCATTCCCAGCAGTCAAACTCTATCAGTATTCCCAAAGTGTACCATTAGATGTGTTTTCTTTCTGGTTCTAAGCCTTTTCTCTTGATAATGCTTGACGCTTGTGATCATGTGTTCTCCGAGCATCCCACTGTGTTTTCTAAGATGATTTACATAGACCTAGATGTCTTTATGTCTGTATTTTGAAACAGAAGTAGATAAAGATTTACAAGTGTCTTTTTGGCATCAGTGCAGATGCTGCTTGCAGGGAAAATAGCATTGAGAAAACTCAGGGTCAAACTTCCTGACCTTATTTGTTGATGTTGCTGCTGTTAACTGAACTCTGTGCAGCCACATACTCCCTTTTACTCCCATTGCCTTTGCTACTTGAGCTTTCTCTTCTTGCTCAGAGTGATTTTAGCACATAACTGAATAAGGACTCAAAACCAAATTGCTGCTTTTCTACGTGAGAGATTTTGAGCAAGTTTGTTTTCCCCCTCCCCTCTTCTGAACTGTTTTAATGAATGGTTTTTGAAACTCCACACTGCTACATCTCGTTCAAAATAGAACCTTTTTTTGATCTGGGTCCATTGCCAGGTTTAAAATTAAAATGAAAGTGAACATTTCTAGTCAGTTTAAATATCCTGTGGGTTTTTTTAATGTTATATTTAAACATATATGTAGTGACCATTTAGTTTTGCCTCCCTTTTTTTCTTATTCCAAGGAAGCTCGTATGGTCAGGTATTTAAAAATAACCCTCAGAGAAGAACTCCTAGAATCATACAGCTGAGAATGGTCCGTAGCTAAGCCGTGGAAGGCATTGGGTTGCCGCTTCCACCTCTTCTGTGCCCGGCCTGCGATGGTGCCATTTTGCCCTCATGGCCCATCCATCCACCAGCCTCTGGCTCCTCACAACAACTGAGTTGATTTTTGGTGACAAGCACGACTTTCTTTGCTTTCAGATAACTCATCTTTCTAGTTGGCCAATTGCTCTGCAGCAGCCTTTCCTACAGCCCAGTAGCATCCCCCATATCCTTACCTCCTGCCTTCCCCACCAGGTCCCTGCCTCCTCTCTTCGCTAAAAAAATTAACAGAATCCTCGTAGGAATTTTAACACCTATGGGCTATGTTGCTGGCACATTTAGAGTACTTAAGATAGTGCTTCAATTATGATACTAATATCACTGAGTCTTCTTCTGGGCAGTGGCTAGAAAAGTTGCTGTGGAGCTGGCGTGAGTAGAAGCTGTTGCAGGGAGCATTGCAGGACAGTATGCGGAGGTACTTGACCAGGATTCATTCTTGGGTTTAGTTACTCTGATAGGCTTGTATTTGCATACAGATTTCCTTTGCTTTTCCATGAATCTGCTCTGACTAATCCTTTGGCCTGTATTTCATTAAAAGTGTTGACTGCGGAGTGGTGGTTTTGGTAACAGATGGAACAAAACTTTTCCTTTTTTCCTTTGCGTGTGCATGTACAAAATAAAAAGTACAGGATGACCTTTTTTATTTGATAATTGAGAATGTGCTTGATTTTGTTAGAAAAGCCATAGTCTAAGGATACTGTTCACTGATCTTTTTATAAATTAATGCCAGTATGGTGTATCATTTCTCACTCCCACTTATCCTCTTATTCTCTCCTCTTCCCATCCCCCACTACTCCCTCCCTATTTTTAGAGGCAACACAAAGCTGTTTTGCTTCAAGCGAGGGACAAAGATTAGGAGAGTTTGAACATTTTGCAGCAGATTTCTAGAAAGTAGGTGAGCCGTGTTTATATCTTGTATCCCTAAAGTGGTGCTAAATTGTTTCTATCCCCATATTCATGAATGCTGCGTTTACTTCTAAAAAGTTTTACTCCTTACCCCCAGGCTGTCGGCAAATTATGGCTGGAGTTTGAATTGTGGTGAATCTGTGGGTGAGGAGTACAGATTCGCTCCTTTTCCATATGAGAAATAAGGGTGTGTGACGCTCCCTGTGCTCTTGTGCAAATAAAACTAAGTTCAGTGTCTCTGTGATCTGTAGGCTGCGTAGCGAGCAGTATTAAAGAGGGCTGTTTATCTGGTGGTGATAAAAATCACACATACTTTCGGGAGACCTAAAGACCCTGCAGATTTTATTAAACTTTGAAGAAAATCACGTGCACGTTTCCATGTTCAGCTGTGTTGATAAATATATTTAACTTGCATGGAAGGGTGTTATTAAGACTGCTAATGTTCAGGTTGTGTCAGAAGCAAGTTTGCAACGTTGCAAACGTACTGAATGAGGACACTAGACTTTTAACTTATGTGAAGCCTATGGAGTGTTTCACAGGAACTACTTGTTTTAACGGTAAGATAATTATTTACAGTACTTAATAGTGTGGGAAACTTTACTGACTTAGTTTGCAGTTTTCTATTTTAAAGAATGTAATAGAATCCACTGATAAAAAAATGGGACAGTTCAAACAAATGCTGTCGTATAGACAGATACAGATCAGTCTTAACATAGCAAGCATATTTCAGTTGAATAAAATGATTAATTAGTTCTTTCAGTTTTCAAGTGATATTAAAAAAGTGTTGTGTCTGCTGTTATTTGTAAACTTCTGCTATGGAAAATGTAAGATTCTTCTCTAGAAAACATGAGAATGTGATGTTGGGTGTGTTTACTGAAAATTGAGGTTTAATATTTTTTCCTGGATGTGACATAGTGTACACCTGATTCAATATGAGAAGTACCTTTTTAATGAGGCAACGCATTTTAATCAATTCATCAAAGCCATCTAGGAATCTGTCTTTGTGGTAGTTAAAAGCAAGTCAATCACTCTGATAGTTTTCTTCCTTCCTGAAAGCCTCATTTTTCTAAGGAAAAGTATATTTTTCTATCTCTGGTTGACATCGGTACACTTTCAGCTTAAGGCCTTGCCCTGTCTGTCTGCATGAAAAGTTCTGGCTGCCTCGCAATCACAAATGAGGTGATGAAACTGCCACTTTAAGTAGCATAGGTACAGGCACCGGGGCTTGGAGCAATCAGAGTTATTAAAATGTAAATAGTTATCCAGCTTGCTTATCCACCATTATAGGAGATCTCGTTTTATATCTTTATGCAAAGCTCATCTAGCAAAATAAAACTTAAAAAACCAAAATCAGTGAGATCTTAGATTTTAATAAGAATTTAGTTTGGTACTGCCATTTTATTTTTTTTCCTGTGTTGAACCTGTGTTCAGGTTTTTGCTCCCTTTCGTAAAGGGTTGCAGTAACAATTGTTGGAAGATACCGAAGGTTTGTCTTTTGTGAAGTTGGTATTGATAACAGATTGTAAAGAATTATGAAATCTACACGTGGCTCAATGGATGTGGGATTTTACAAAGCAAATTTGACTCCCGGCCGGTTTTAGTCTCTGTAAACCTAATAAATAAAATAGATTTTTCCCACTGCCCTGTCACAGAAAGCAGAAAAGCAGCTTACTAAGTTGGCTGTTCACTGACAGTTTAGGGAAAAAATTGTCATTTTCTTTCTCTGTCTAATAAAAGCAGTGCTAATGAGTAGAAAGCACTAAAGCCAACCTTATATGTTTTTTATTTCTATTTATTTATAATTGTCATGAGAACTTTTAAGTGTTGTGTAACTTCAGCAATCAAATGGCACATCTTCAAACAACTCTCAAGCAGACGGAAGTTGTTACAGGAGTCTTTCAGGGTTAAAGTATTGGTTTGCAAACTCCTCCTGACATCTTCTCTGAAAGCAAAATAGTCTTGTAGCTCTTTTAAAATTCAAAATAAACCTGTAATTGGTTTATAGGGCCTTGCACTCAAGTTGATGGCGTTTCTGCCCGTCTGGGATGCAGAAGGAAGAAACAGGGGAAGGAGGGAGCCCCTTGCATCTGGTTAGCAGGCCCAGCTCTGTAATTGCCTGGAGATCAAAGAACCATGTGATGGTGGCCGTTAACACCTCCCACCATAACCCCCCCAGCTCCCTCTCTGCCCATCTGCCTAGTGCAGCTCAGAAAGCTGGCACTCGGAAAGATCTACCTCCGGAACAGAAGGAGGATGGGTGGGCATGAGTTTTTGGGGTGGGTGGGAAGCGGGGTGAGAGAGGAGGTAGAAGAAATGTGAGGTGGGAAGCCCTGGTGCTACCAAAGGATGATTTAAAAACCTGTTGCAGGCTATTGATAGGGGAGGCTGGCTGTCCCGCTGACATGAGAGGGGAGAAACATAGTGACGCCTGCAAGCTGGCCATTTTTTAAAAAAAATGCCCACAAAATGCATCTAAAGGTGAGTGGTTTGTATGCTGAGATGCCCTGTGCAGTGGTAACAGCCATGCCAGGGCTACGGCACAGACATGGTGCAAGAGTTTGCAGGGCCATGGCCAGGCGTGTGCGCCCACGTTTCCACATGTCCCTGGTGGAGTGGCTACTCGGAAAACTGGAAAATTCAGTTGTCTTGTTTGCAGTCGTTAAGGCAGCAGTAAAACTGGCCTGCCTGGTTAGAAACCAGTCAGGTAGCAATCATATAAAAGGTCCTTAGCTTCCCAAATAGTTGAGGGAGGAGTAGTCCTCGTGTAACTCAAGGAGTGGATAAGGTGCGTCATTACCTTGCATGAGAGAATTACTTTGAGTTGATGAAAGCTGTGGACTGAAGTTTCACTGAGCTGGAGATATGGCAATTTTTCATTTACTTTCATTTGCACTTCAGAACACTTGAAGCAATTAAAATAGTTTCTTTCTTGTGAGGGATGCAACTTCCTCCATTTATGTTCAGGAGTAACAAAAAGAGTATCCTCATTTTTTGGGGATGTCTGCAGGAGGATCCTGGAACCAAAAAAGAAAATGAGTCTTCAAATATGGTCATAAAATTGGAGCTGTTTTGATTTTTAGAAGAACTGAGTGGCATTTTTGGGGCAGTTTTTATTAGCCAGCATTAGAAATTATATATGTTTTTTAGTTTTATATACCCACACGTGTCTATCTACACAATTACGTACTCATAGTATGTGCTACCTGATTTTTTTAGTAAATTGAGTAAATTATGTCATTTTAAACTTGTATTTAAATGCTGTACTTTCTTTTTGACTCAAATTCATGGGATTAAAATATAATAATTTTTTGTTTCTGTGCTGTAACTGACACTGGAGGTAAGTATTAAAACCATTTCACATTTGGGGAGATTATGTGATAAAAAGCTGTTTCTTCATCTGGGTTCCATAGTGATCTGCTGGCAAGTTGGCTTAAAGGGAAAAAAACCCCCACAAAATAGGACACTTGGCAAGAAATCCAAAAATAATAGAAACCAGGCAGCTCAATTTGAACCAAAATACTGAAGTTAGTGTTGTTTTTTTCCTCTTTTGCTGAAAGACTTACAAAAACTTCCATAACTGCTGCACTGTCCAGTTTGAAGTGTATTAAGTGTGTGGTGTTCCTGGTGTCCAGCCACACTGGCTGAAGATGAGAGAAATATGGCTGAGAGCGCAGGTCAAGAATGGGGCTGGCTCTGGCTGCCGACCGTTCTGGGGGCTTGCTTCAGTTCTTGCACAAGGACCCAGGCCAGGCAAGCTTGATCACTCAGTGCTTCCCTAAGCTTTTGAGGGTGTTCCCCTGCCTCCCCCACTTACTAATTGGCTGCTGCTATAACTCTGTGAACTTTAGGTAATTATGGTGTACGATGCAGTTGTGCCAGACTAGCAATATGGATTACAGTTTGGAAATTACTGATTGGGATATTTAGAGATTCTCCATCCTCAGCAGGAGAGAGAAAGGAGATGGAGGTAGTCCATCAGGCTACAGAGGTCCATGGTTCAGAGAGACTGACAGCAAACATTCCTGATTTCTTGTTTTGGGCTAGCAGGTGTTAATCTATCTATGCCAAGTGGAGAAGCATCAACAGGAGAGTGAGAAGGTTTGGTGTGGTGGGGTAAACTGAGCTAATCCGGTAAGGGCAAAACAAAATGGTAACTTCTGGAAATGAAAGTCCTTTTGTTCTCCCTATCTTCTTCTCCACAGTCTTGGCCAGGTTGTGTCATGTTGTCCCCCCATCTTGCTGGCTGTAATACCTCTCTCAGATCTTGATGGACTGATACAGTTCGGTAATCTACAGAAGAAAAGTGAATAATTTTATGGCAGATTAGTGAACTGAACAAGTTTACTAAAGGATGTAAGATGAATGCAAAGAAGGGAATGGGAGCACAAGAACTTTTTCCTAGTAGTTAGCTGTAAGGTTGGCTCAGCACCCTGGTGTAACAGCAGGCTTTGAACATTTCTCTCCAGAATAATGTGATGGTGGTTTGGGGTATTTCCATGAGAGGAAGGATTTGTGGGTTCAAGTAAGAGATCTCAGAAGGGAGATTATTGAGTTTTACAAATGTAGCCCAGGGGATAGAGGAGAAATCAGCATATTAGATCAGAGCTGTCAAGCTTTGAGGCACCAAACCCACATTTGTTCGCAGAGCATCTGTTAAAAAAATATTCTCTGCTCCTTCTCATCATGGGTTTCAGACTTAAAACTTAGAATTTCTAGAGTTAAGCAGACTACTGGAATAGCAAGATGGTGTAAAAAAGGACATTTTATTCAAAGAATCTTGTGGATTAGTCACAAACAGCATAATAGACTTTAATGATCATTGTTTTATTAAGGAGCCGGTGCGTGACATGCATTTTTGTATGCTTAGGAGCAATAAAATTTCTTAATTCTCCTGTCTTTTGTTCTCTAGTCTGTGGAGAACTTCCTTGTGTCTTTGGCATATGTATGACTTTTTTCACATAGTTTTGAATTTCTGAAAGTAACCTAGGTTAAAACTAAAGCATGTTTTAAAAATAGTCATAAAGCCCTGTAGCAAAAAGGCGGTTTTGCTCACAAAAGTATATGGTCACAGTATATTCCTGTTGCAAGCCACAATAATAAGAGGAGGGTAACTTTAGAAGATTTACTTTGGTACAGTACTGCTAAATGTATGCCAGGACTCATCTTTACTCTGAGATATGTCCTTAGAGCCAGTTCAGTGGCCAGAGAATACTACAGGTGTCTTTCCATTTATTCTTAAGATTTTCTGTTAGCTTTCTATGCAAGATAGCCTTCTATATGTATTGTGTTACTCAGTTTTGTAACTCTGATTCAATATAAAAAGTAAAATTACACATAAGTATATATCTTCCAATTTTCACGAATCTGAGACTCGAGTGTATTGTTTTCAAAACTGGGGCTGGTTAGCTCAGTGGCTTGAGCGTGGTGCTGGCAACAAGGACCAACACCGAGGTCGCGGGTTCGATTCCCGCTTGGTCCCCATGTGTTGCCTGGTCTAGTTGAGAGGTGGCGTCCCTGCCCATGACAGGGAGGTTGGACTAGATGATCTCTAAGGTCCCTTCCAGACTAGGCCATTCTGTGATTCTGTGAAACTATAAATAGATTTATTTTAGTTGATACCATGTGGATAACATACTACTGTATACACTTTACTATTTGCGTTGTAGCTATTTTGGGCACTGTTGTTTGCACACTAAGAAAAACAAACTCTCTTGTAAAGTACAAGAAGTGAGATGAGCTTAAATATTCATCTGAAATAAGCATTTATGACCAGATAAAACCTGCAGTCAGTCAGAAAAGTGCTTGAGGTGCTGGGAATTGCTGTAGATCCTAAGAAAATCAAAGGAGGACATGAGTTGATGTCCCTAGAATTATGAATGCTGTGTCATAGAATCATAGAATGGTTTGGGTTGGAAGGGACCTTAAAGATCAACTAGTTCCATGGCAGGAACCATCTAGAAGTCGTAGATCCTGTTATGGTTATTGGTTACTCTGGTTTCTTTCTTCCCCACCCCCCCCCACCCCCCTTTTTGTAGTTTTTTATTATATACCCTAAGTCAATAAAATTAATGGAATACAGGTATAAGGTTGCTATTTCATTTTAATCTACTCTTCAGTGTGAGGACAAGCTGTAAGCAGCTGTGGGCAATGTATTGTGGAGCAGTAACCTTAATGTGGGAGTCTGTTTATTTGCCTAAGAACTGTAATATTTTATAGTGAGCTCATTGTGTCATGTTATTTGAACAGATTGAAATAAAAGAGTAAACTACATTATCCGTGTTGTTGAATGCATGAAGTATTTTTTGTGTTGATGCAAGTGTAGCATTAGTTATATAGGCTATTACAATTTTTTGAGATACTTCTTGAAATAAAAAAGGCAGGCATGATTCTGGGAGTTCTGATTTCTGAAGTACTACTATTGTAGGAAATTGTTTCTTGTGATTTAATAACATCTTGATTAAACAAACTTAACGGAATTAATTTTACCGTGTAGAGGAGAACCACTCCTCAAATTATGCCAGTACATTGATCATAGCAAATACACTATTTGCATTGTAGTGTGTATTTTGTGGTAACTGTATTAGTAACAAAAAGCTGCTGAAGGTTTTCAGGGCATGACTTGTACTTCAGAAATGCTGGAAACTACTTGGACAAAAAAAGAAAGAAAGAAAAAAAATAAAGGGAATCCTGTTTTACTGTGAATTAATGGTCTTGGATGAATCTTTTCTGTTGGGTAAGATGTTCAATGCAATTCAGCCAGCTGGCTTAAGTCCTTGTAAGAATACACTTGTCCTAAGGAAGATTAGTCTTTCTGATGATTTGTTCACTGCACTGAGCCTCACCTTTTTCTTGACATATATAACAGAGTGTTTAGATATTCACAAATCTCATATAAATACATGTAGTCCTAGAGCCTTTTCAAGCATTTCTATTATCAGTGTTTTATGATTTGTTTTCCATTAAAGCTTTCCTACTTGATTTAGTGATTTAGCCCATAAATATTGATTTCAATGACAAAAATAATTAGGTTAGTTTATTTTAAACAAACAGATAGCTTTTTTTGAAGGTCTGCTGCATTTCAGAGGAGTTTTTAGGAGCACTATATGCTGGTCTGTAGGAACTAAATTTATTAGAGTTGCTTACAGTTGAGAGACAACTACCAGGGCCTGATAGTTCTAATCAGCTGGGCAAAGCGGCATGAATGGAAATACTTTCTTTTCCTTTTTCTTCATTGAAAAAAAGTCCTTTGCTGACAGCAAGCATGTTATACTCTGCCAAATGAAATAGTGCATGAAATTCTGCTCTCCTTTTTTAAGGAAGAAGTTTTGTGTAGTTTCCATGACTTACACTGAAGTACTGACGTTTCATTCAACCTAATTATATTTTTTTTTTATCTTAACTGTAACTAGTGATTAGATCATTATTCTGGCTTTAAAACAATACAGTCTAAATATTACAGATGCTTGATAGCCAGTTTCATTACTTAAATTGAATTCAACATATAATACAATTATTTATTAGTAATTTTTGAAAACTGAAATGTGCTTTTAATGCTTCATTATTTTTTACATACCGATGTTTATTTTTATAAAAATGAACATGGATATTCTTGGAGTGTGCATGTGGGTCACATACTTTTTGTAATTTTTGAAAATGAGGTACATGGGATGTCTCCAGACTAAGTAAAGTCTCACAGGAATAATTACTCATTCCTTGGAAATAATTAATTCTTACTGAAAAATAAACGTCATAGTGCATTTAATCCATACAATAATTTGCTCCCATCTGTGAATGCATGACACCCTCCTTCTTTTTTCTTGATCTACTCTGCTTGGTCATGTCTGCACAAAATTATTTAGAGGAGCCATTGAGAAACAGCTGTCTTGTTTGCTATTAAGAGCTCTCTTAAAAAAAAAAAAATCTGTAAATTGCATTTTCCTCTAAAAGGATGTGATATCTGTTTTGAGGGGTTTTCCTCTTTCTGTATATTACTTGATGATGTGCTGCATATGCTATTCGTGCTGAGATAAATAACTGCTAAGTAGAGAAAAGGAGAGAAAATTTCCCAGAGTTTCATACAAGAAGATTCTTTCCTCTCCAGACAAGGACAGATGATCACAAGCTACAGTATTGTACAAAGTTACCCTTCCTCTTTGTAACTGATGCATGACTCCAAATTTAGTCCAACTGTGAAGTAAAATGGATTTGCTTAAATTATCTCTTAGCTGTGTGTGACCTTCATCAGGAATGAAGGTAACCCATTTTACTTCAGGTTTTCTTGGCCTAGAAGTATTTCTTGAGCAGCTGTAGCTTTTTGGGCAAGCTTTGGTACCTCTGGGATGGAAACGGTGGCATCCGAAGAGATGCTGGCTGGACTCTGTGCTGTCGTGTGAGGATGCTGTTTGAACATTGCCTGTTGGTGACAATAAACCTGGTGGTGAAGACAGAGGCAGGCTGAGTCGTGTTCTCGCCAGCACTGTCCACCCACAGCCCCTACTCTTAAGTTTGACCACTGGTCTCAGGTGTTAATATTTACACAGTTCTTGCTTCAGCGAGCTGAATAACTTGGGCTGTTAAGGGCTGAAAGGGGAGTGCCAGGAATTACAGTAAGGAAGGTCGTATGATGCTTCCCAGTATAGGCTGCTGGTTAGAATTTTTTGTGACTTTGCAAAACATTAACCTTTGGGGCTATCTGTAAGAATGTGTAGAAGAAGTTATTTCTCATTGTAGGTTTTTTTTAAAAAAAATAATCTTTTTTTGGAAATGCTCAGTGTCCATTTCTTTGAAGTGAAGAGAAGGAGTTGGATGGTAGTGTGGGAAGCACTGGTGATAGGCACTGGGCAAGAGGAGCAGCTCATGCGTCACGGCTTTGCCTTTGTCAGCACTGTGAAAATCTCAGATGTAACCAAACTGTAACCTTTTAAAGAAATCCCAGTTCTCTTGTGCTGTCTTGAGCATGTAATGACTGTATGAAGGGAAGCAGGAGGCTGAGCTGGGGAACAAAACCGATGCCTTGTACCCAGGCCCTTAGAGCCAGAAGCGGACCCGTGAGGCACATGGCACACACAGGGCGCTGATGTGGTCCCAGCCCCAAAATACTACAGACTGTGAAGAGGAGAGATAGACCTGGGATGAGAGTGAGAGTTCAAACAACAGCGTGTTGGGGAGCAAAGGAGAGAGTAAAGAGGGGGGGAGTCAAGGGCAGAGATGAAAAGCCTTGGGGAGAGGGGCTGAGGAGAGACTTGCTTGGCAAGGTCACTGAAGGGAGGAATGAAGATGGACCAGGGCTTGAATCAACATGGGCTAGAGAATATGGCTTGAGGAAAACAGGCAGAGGAGTTTGTTCAGGAAGGTCCTTTTCTATAGAGATCTTTGAATATCAACAAACTCCTTGAGACTATGTTGTTAGCCATCACATGTGGCTAGTCCCCATACAGGGCATTGGTTTGCATTTGCAACCAGTTTACCCCTTTGCCACAAGAGCTGCATTGGTATATCTAAAGACTTCAACCCCACTGCTGATTTTTTGTAGGTGTCAGGGTGACACCATTGTACAAGGTCTGATGTCTCAAAATCTTTCTTCTAAAAGTGGCAAATGCAAACATTTCCTTGCAAGCATGACTGTGTCCAAGGCAAGGAATGTCGAAACCAAGCTTATCTTTGCAAAGCTTTCATATGGCTCCTCGTGAGGAAGCCTTACAACTTAACAGTTTTTAACCGCGAGCTGACGTGCTTGTTTTTTGTGGTTTTGGTTTTTTTTTTTTACTTTTTTTTTTTCCACAGGGCCCCTGCTTCATTCCATGCCCAGGATGGACTTGCGCCGGGAATGAATCTGGTTGATGCGGTGGGGAAGGCTGTTCTCTGTAGTACCCCTGCCTCACTTCCAGCAGAAGTCGGGACACACGTGACGGGCGAGGCAGGGGATCGCAGGAGGCAGAAGCCGGTCTGGTGCTCTGCCCAGCTGCATGCTGCCCTGGCAAGTGGGCCTCTCTTCCTGGCTGTGCTGCAGACTTCCTAGGTGATGCTAGGTAAGTTGCTCAGTTCCAGCTTTTCTTGTCTACATGTCTTCCTTTCTTGTGTGTGACTTGAGATCCTTGGATCCAATTTGGAAAAAAAGTGCTGAGCGCTGCTAATGAGTGAAGCGGTGAAGGTGAGGTTTGAGAGTGCTATATAAAACACAATGTAAAGCTAAGTCTTGTGAAATAATTAGATCCGAGTTACGCCAAACTGGAGACAAAGTTGTCTTCAGCATTGGAGAATCATTTTGACCATACAGCTGTCACTGCTTAAGTTAGGAAGTTAGGAATAACAGTTATTCTAAGTTAGGAGTAGCAGAGTAATCATTAAGTTGATGAAGCATTTTGGCTGCACCATTGAATTCACAAAGAAATAACTTGTTGCACCTTCCAAAAAAAAAAAAAATTGAGTAGCACACGATAAATAAGGTATCAGACCATATGCCAAATACCAAGAGTGAAACATATTACTGTTTTGATTAGTGGTAATTCTGTACACTGAATGAAGCAGAGGTGCTGTGGAAATGGTGTGAGGTAACTGCAGTGTATGCCACGCCACAGAAACAAACAAAGGCAAAGTTTAGGGTTCCTAAAACTTATTTCTGACATTTCCTCCTGTGAGTGCTTGCCTCTGCATATTGTTTTTAGTGTATATGTTGGTGTCCCATAATATTGTTTGGAGTGCAAGAAGCACAGGGTTTTGGATGCTGTCAACTCAGATAATATAGATACGTAAAAACCAAAATAAGACATGAATTCAGCATTCATTGCAATTTTGCTATTTTTGTAAATTTTACAGTCTTTCTGCACTTTACTATGTTATTTCATCATAGTTCAAACATAATGGGCTTCTAGTTGGATTTGTTTAGCACTACCTCTGAGCTGAAATGCTTTAACTCTTTACCGTGCTTCGTCTAAGACTGCAGATCTTTTCATTTCTTTTTTTTTCTGGAGGAAGTACTTCTAACTCATTAAGCGGATCCTTTACAGTGACCTAGCTGATTTGTGAAATCAAGGGTATTCAATATTTAAAAACTTTTAAGTATTTATTATTGGTATTTATATCTAGATTGTGCAATTAAATTTTTCTGTCAGTATCATGTGCTTAGATTTTGAATAATCTCGGCGTTCTTTAAATTAAAATGCCTCTTGTGCCTGGTTATTGTATCGGATACAAAGTAGACAGTGTTTGTAATGCTCGCTATCAGAATGGCTTGAGGTCAGAATTTCATCTGCATTTCTTCAGGCTCAGGATTTGTATTTTCCCAGTGTGCTGTCCATAGCTAGCTACAGTGCTGTTGCAATCAGTAGATAACAGAGAATTTTTTGGCCAAGGCATGCTGAAGCTAAATATTGTTTTAACTTAGCTAACCTGAATGCAAAATATCTAACATTAGATCAGATTTTATGAATTAACCAAGGGCGTCTTTGGTGCCCAGAAACGTAGTGAGTGTGTTTGCCAGATAAGCTGTTACTCTCCATTGCAGGAGAGAGATGGACAGTAAAAACTTACGAGGCTTTGATAGTGGCTGCATTTTATATTAAATACAGAAAGTAAGAATGCACAGTGTTCCCCTCGCAGCCTGCTCATGGGGCAGTCTGCTGCATAAGGCTCTATGAAAGACTGCAGTAATGCTTTAGGCGCCGAGCAGTGTTTTTAATGCTGCTTTCTAAGAAAACCTGAGATATTTTTGTTTATCTACTGCCTTGCAGTGCAAGTTGTTCTTGGGGCGGGGGAAACAATCTCTGTTTGATGAGCAGAAGTTAAAAATGAAATTGTTTGCTTTACCTAGAGCTTTGAAAATTATGTTGCAATTAGACTGATGCAATGGGACGCATTACGAAAGGCTCGCCCGGTTCGCAGAGCCCACTGGAGAAAAGCACGGGACTGGAACAGCAGGGGTGTTGTGGGGCTGCGGGGCAGCGCGCTGGCAGAGCTACACGGGGACGATTATCGGCTAATGTGGAGAGAGGAACGCCAAGAAAAATAAAAACTGCATATCTCATAAAACGCGGGGTGCGGGGTGGGAGCGACTGGTTTTATCAATATGCCTACTTTATTTCGATGGCACGTCTAATCCAGTGTGGAAAATGTTCTCTGCTCTGTAAAAGAAAGAGAGAATGGAAATGGAAGCTGATTTTGAGCGAATATATTTTAAAAGCTGCTAATAATAGTGGAATTTTATTCAGCGTGTTCTATTTCTACAATAGAAAAATAAAATTCCTTTGGGTAACTGAAACATCTGTTGAACAAATTGGTTCAGTTTCATGAGTCTGTTACTAATTCTGAGAACTAGATGGTGTTTTATAAAACCAGTAGAATCAGGAGGTTAGTGCTCATATTCTTTCATTTTTTTTACTATTATTAAAGTAGGTCATTTTGAAGTGTTATATTTTCATGAATACAGTAATACTGTGGTTAATATTTTTAGTATTTCAATCTTTACCTTTGCTTTAATGAGTTTTCTCTACTGTTGCTAATCAACATTACTAATACTCTTTAAAGTTGTGGGTTACCAGCTTTTTATCAAGTTATTAGTAATGAAGTAACTTGGTTATTTGAATACTTATTTTTAAAAAGAAATATTATCTTTAGTGCATTTCTGCTTGTATTTCCTTGTTTCTGCAGTTTTTTCTACTATGTTTTACTCAGCAAGTTTAAATGTTAACAGTTAATAGGTCCTGCTGTTTTTTTGTTTGAACTAATTATTCTTTGTGACTTCAGAGTTGTGGGAAGAATATTGTAGGTGACAGATCAGTTTATGACTTCACTAAGAATGTCATAATAGTCAATGAGCTGATGTCATATGAATTAATAAAAGCAGAAAAAAAGGAGAAATTAAAAACATTTTCTAAGATTCTGTTCCTGTGCATCAGGAATGCTCTAATTTAATCTCATACACATACACACATCTTAAAGCAGTTTAAGTTTCTCAGGTACATCTATTGATATCATCACTGGAAGGAAATGACAGGTAAGTATGATGGTAGCATGCAGATCAGACTAAGATCTGTATGTTTTACTGTTAAAAATCTAAAATCGGTGCAGGTTCTTGCGCACTACATGTAACTAGCTGTAGTACTTAGACACAATTGAAGAAAAAAGCTGAATTTTGAATTTGTACAGTGAATACATATTTCCTTTGTAATGCGTATGCTGTGTGGAAAATACAAGACCAGCATTAAGCATGTGCATTCAATGTGATTATAAACTATGGCATTTCCAGCTTTGTGGTCAGGGTGTCAGTTCAGAGTAGCTCAGTGTGTAAAGAATGTGAATGGAAGTTAATAATACTTTCTAATGTTACTTTAACAGATTATTCCCTTTGCTTCTTGTTATGGCTATTTCTGAAGCTTAAATATCTGTTGATTATGTGATAATTTGGTTGTCTTCTTTAAAGCAGAAGATAATGCAGGTATAAATAAGAGGGACGGCAGCATGTGGTATCATTGCTTTTGATGTATTGCTGGGTTGAGGAGAAATAGGAACGTGTAGTCAAGTTCTGTGAAAGCGCATGTGAGTATTGGCAGCACAAGGAGCTGCCCCAGAGCTGATAAAATGTTCCAGACTCCCCTTGTGTCAGTTTTGTCCTTGGTGCAGCTTGCTGAAGTTTCGGATGACGTGCAAGAAATGCTGTGAGGGGGAAGCTTGGTGACTAAAGTACCCTGCCAAGGCTTTTTGAAGTCATATACAGCAGCTGTGCTGTAGCAAAAGAAAGGCTTTCTTTGCCTCCATCGTAACATCTGCATGATCTTTAACAGAAGAATTGTTCCACTATGATGTATCATTTAGCTAATCCGGGTTGTAATCATTAAGTCTTTTTTTCTTTTCTTTATTAGAAATACTTGCATTACTTTTGGGAATAAGTTTGCAAAGATCTGAACTTGAGTGCTTCAATGTAGACTTCAGTCAAAAAAAAAAAAGTCAAAAGAGGAGTTGAGACTTTGTAGCTCAGTGAAATTCTTATGGTAGTAGGGCAGCTTTAGACTGCACTCACTAAATTGGGTTTTCTGTGTCCTCCCTTGTTGGGGGACAGGAGCAGAACATGGAGCCAGTTTTTATGAGGATGCTACAAATGTGGCATCACTGCAGATGACCTTGGTCTGACAGCTTCCAGAAGTGCAGCCTGCTAACCCCGTCTCCCTTGTGCCAGCACTGCTGCTGCCACGACTCTGCAGTAAGTTGAGTCAAGGAGCCAAACCAGTGGTCTGCTAACCACATTTTTGGTTGCGTTACTTTGCTGGCTCTTGAACCCTTTGAACTTGTCCAGAGTTGGACCAATGTCTGGTCTGAAGATGTCCTGGAAGAGGGACAGAAGGAACATGTTGCCTCTTCGAGTTGCAGATTGGCTTGCTGGGCACTTCAAAACTGTGCCTCCACTTGAGGCAGGAAGAAGGCACAACCAAGGGAAGTGTTTTTAAATAAGTGTGTGAGTTAGGCTGTATACTGTGTTTACTTTGAAAGTGAAGAGAAATCAATAAATTAGGTGTAATTGAATTTGAAAATTTAGCTTTAGAGTTTCTTTTAGTTGGAGATTTTTGCATAAGAGCTTTTAGACTGAATCTTTATTTAATCTTCTTCTGTTTGAGACTAAGAGGTCTGTAATTGTTTGCTTCGTTAGCACTACAGAGCTGGCAAGTTCTCACAGTTAAAGTGTGGGATCTACTGGTCAGAAATATGAGGGTCTGGTCTTGGAGAGTAGAGCAAAGGTAGTAGAAATGCTGACAGCTTCTCTCTGTTAAGGATTTGCATTTATAGGGGGTACTTGACTCTCAGGCAGTACATCTTAAACCTGGAGGAATACATTGTAAATGAAATATGGGTGGGGTTTTTTTGCAAGTCAGAACTATTGCATTTTCTAATCAGGAATTGCTGGATATGCATTTGCTTTTCAGTTGAACAATTTGATCAGTCTTCCTGCTGTAATATCTTAGGAAGATGACTGCCATTGGAAAAGCAGAGTGCTGATTTATATAATTGTACTCATTGCAGAAGTTCAGTTTGTGAGATCCAATTAACATGAATAAGCAAAGTAAAAGAAAAGACAAAGGAAACGTGCTACTGCTTACGAGGGTTGTTAAATGGTATTTTTGAATTCATCTTCTAGTCAAATAATTATTTTCTTTGATTTATGCCAGGAGGACTGCGTTCCTTCTCATACTCAGTGTCTATAAAATTGAACATATACTTGCCGCGATGAGGAATTAATGCTGTACTGTGCAAAATAACAAAGCTGCTATTAGAAATTACTTGAAATACAGCATAATGAGTGGAAAAAGATAGATCTGATGGCGTATGTAGTTCAGAGCACAGCCTGCCTGCTCGGTGGAATGTGACGCGCCTGCCTCCTCGTCCGAGAGTGACCGCGACCACGTCACCAGGGACTGAGCACGCCCCGGGTGACAGCTAGGCGTTTCAGTCTCACACGTGGAAAACATATGTGTTTCCTAAAGCCTAAGGAGTAGGGTTTGGTTCTAGAAATAGCGATGCTTGACAGCAGTAGTCCAATATATGTGTTTTATCCACTTGTTTAAAAATAGTAAAATAAGATCTTAAGACCAGTCTTAAAAACTGAGCACATATAATACGTTCTGGTTCCAGCAACATTACTGTGAGGTAAAGCTGAGCAGCCGAGGACTCAATTCAAAGACAGGAAGTGCCCACATTTATATAAAATTGCATAGTTTCAGCTGTCATAAATGCGGTTTCGAAGCAGTTGCAGGAGTAAAGC
This sequence comes from Apaloderma vittatum, assembly GCF_000703405.1. Classification (NCBI taxonomy): domain Eukaryota; kingdom Metazoa; phylum Chordata; class Aves; order Trogoniformes; family Trogonidae; genus Apaloderma; species Apaloderma vittatum. The sequence goes on along the minus strand of NW_009727920.1, from coordinate 112,439 downwards.
CCAAAGTAGTTATAACCAGCTTACTTCCTCTTCCAGCCAAAGTGCAAATAGCCATATAATTAACAATCTGTGGCTCATTTTCTCTAGCTGGGTTAAGTATTCTGTTTCGCCTGTTCAGTCACTGTATAAACAGAGGGAACTTGACTTGCTTAAGAACATTTAAAACACAAATATTCTCGCTCATAACCAGATCTGCAGATTCACAGAACAGGATCTTCGATTGCCCCTCGAGCTTGGCAGCAGAAACGAGACCTGTGAGTGTGGCTGGCGTGCTGCCAGGCTCCTTGGAGAAGAGCGAGCCTTGCCAAGTTGGCTTCTTGCCATGGTAAACTGCATGGGGCAGCAAAACCGGTAGACAGTTTTTCTCTTTAGGGACTTCCCTTCTTACATTCCATTACAAATTGGCTTTATTCAAAGTCTTTTATCATTAATTTTTGGAGGACTGATTGCTCAGCTTTTTTGAACAGGTTTTTTCTGAGGTAATTCACCCGTCCTGCCTTTGACTCTGCTCATGCACTTAGTATGTCAGAAAAGTCTGAGTACAAAAGGATAAGGTAGAGCTCCTCTTCTGCTCCTGTACACTCTCAGGTTGGTTCAGATATGTTCTAGGCTGCTGGAGGCCTTTGAGGAGAGCCCTAATTTTTCATCCAGAAAAGGCCTGTCATTGCTTCTCTGTCTCTGTGGATATCAGGCACTTGAGCAGCAAATACCTGCTCAATATTACCCACGTGCTTTGCTTGCTGTGAAGAGCTGGTGAGGAACCTTCCCAGAGAAAGTGAGGTCTCCCATGAGAGCTTCTCCAGGGAAGCTCTGGCTGGTTACTGGAGCTGCAGCACTTGCTGCCTGTGGTAATCAGCAGTGAACCTATTTTTCTTGTGACAGATTCTTGGAGGGAGGCTTTTCTCCATGTAAGAGGTTGCACTGCATTTTGCAAAGTCCTGCGAGAAACCTTTAGGCAAAGCTCAACAAACATAACTCTGTCCTAAACATAATATGAAGCATTTCCCTTCTCTTTCCTAGTTCACTTTTTCAACTATCAGATAAATAGTGGAGAATACTTACTGAAGACTTTATGAAATAAGCATTTGTAGTGCTCGTCTTTTGACTTTATGTGAGAAAGTTATTGGACCTTAAAAGGACTATTTCATCCTGTGCTACCCAAGGTTTTTCCTTCTTCAGGAAAAGCTGATTAACCCCATTTTATTGTCACTGAAGCAACCAGAACAGCTACACTGATGGCCAGACTCATCTTTGTGAATGGAGTTTTAAAAAACAAAAACAATCTTAACAGACTTTGTATTAAAACAAAGGTACATCTGACAGCAATTGTGAAGGGAACAGAAATCAGGACAGTTTCACTTTGAGCTCCATAGTGTTTTGACCTGTAATTTAGCAGGGGAGACAAGGAAAAACCAATGGAAGTGAGAACTCCTTTGCCTCCTGTGAAAAAGCATGGCTGTTGGATATGTTGAGGTGGTTCCTTCTAAAGAAAATTTGGAAACTTTTAGGACACAGCAAGGTTTATAACATCTTTAACTGTGTGAGGGATTCCTTCCTGTCTTCCAGTGTTTTAAGAGAACATGCAGCTGCCACTCGGAAGGGGATGATTGCGCAGCTTCTGCTGCTGCTTCTGCTTACTCTGTGTCTGTGTGTAGGTAATAATTTATTATAACATCAATATAACATTACCGTCAGTCATTCAGAGGAGCCTTATCTTAGATGCTTGCCAGAGTTACTCATGTGTTTCTTTGCTTAGCGTGACATGGCCATATTTTCCTACATGGCTTAGTTCCTAACGCAAGCATAGGCGATGAAATGTGCTCACACTGTGCTGTGTTTTATCACTGAGTGAAGGGATTGGATGGGGTTGTGTTGTAAAAGAGGACAGTGGGGCCAGTCAGTTCGATGCAATGAATAGATTGCTCTTATTCATAGAGGAGTACGGTCCAAACACTGGTCTGTGGGCCAAGACCAGCCTACAGGAAATTTCCATCTGCTCTGCTTTTTACCAAAGGAGATGGAGAGCAGCTTTGCAGCAGCAAATGCTGCCCAGCAGCTGGACTGTATTGGAGATTTGCCACAATGCAGTTTAGAGGCTGCCTCCAGAGGAGCGTGGAAGAAGGTGGAGCAGAGTGGGCCAGGTAGAAGAGCCCCCCCTTCTCTCATGCTCTGATCTTACTTCCATGGTGACACCTTGACGATAGAATAGCTACTTGTGGCATGTGCAGGTGGGTCAAGTTGGTGACTACTCTGAGGACTAGGAAGTGAGGTCTGTGAGAATTAGCTGGTGGGAGGTTCTGCATCCAACCACCAAGATATAATTGCAAACTCCTTGTAATAAGCGACCTTTTAGCAGAAAACCACATCCTTTTAAACAGTTCATTTAAATTGCCCTTATCAATTACAAGCTACCATGCCATGTAAAAAGATCTTGTTTGCATATGAAGCAGGTTAAAACTTCTCATTGGCATTTGAGAAGTTAAATACTAATTTTTGAGGGGATTTTGATATGATTTTATGTTGCCTTCTAGGAGAATTTTGAAATTAATTTCAGACCATAACTATTAAACCTGAAATGAGCATGAGGAGTTAGAAAGCTCCGGTGTATATATAATCGAAAAATAATTAAAAAAATTGTACCTGTGCTCTTCATTGGCATGCAATGATAGTCTATAAAGTTTTTGTTATCCTGAGATAATACGCATACCCATTACATGAGAGCACTGAATACTTTTTTAATCTATGCAGATCATCCAAAACAAATGCCTCTAACAATTATCTCTAGATTGGTTGTGTGCTTTTATCATCAGAAGGTTAAATAGAAAATTAAGATATATGTATGACATTTTTTAACTTCTGGATTTTTTTCAGATTCACTGTTTTAAGAATTTTCACACTTAGGAAACCATTAAGCTCTTGTAAAATGAAGATGATTCAGGTGAAAATGAAAATAGGAAAATTACGTGCAAAGACAAAGAGGGTGATAGTTTTAAGATCTCAACTTACTGTATTTCAGTTGATGTCAGAAAAAGCTTTGTTACTTTTGTGTATGTGTTTATGCAAATAATACGGATTACTTAATTAAAATACAGCAAATAGAGAAATATTTGAATTATTGTAAAAAGTTACTGCAATTAGCCTGGCCTCTAGTATGTGTTATCAGAGTTGTTGTTCTTAAATAAAAGTGAATTAAAGTAATTCCCTTTCATTGCAGTTCCTTCATGTCATTGCTCTATATGAAACCTATATGAAATCCAGGTACTAGTAAATTCCCCTGAGCCTCGTCAGACTCTATACTGTGCATGTATTTATTTTATATTTACATTGTTTATATTTTTTATATTTATATGTAAAATGAACATCTATATTGTATATAATTTTATATAGCATCTCATAGATAATATGTGCTATATGATTGTTAGCATTAATAGTTTCATAATTCATTATTTTATAAAATAACATTATTTTATAAAATAACATCTACCACCATGTTTTCCAGTTGGATAAATTTGTTTCATTACTTTAAAATGTTGATTTCTGTTTTACTTTTTACTTAGGGCAAGCAGAACATGACCAGTAGCTTTTCCTATTTTATAAAGATCAGGCATTGATTGAGACTGATCAATTTATGGAAGAAGTATATAATTGAAGTAATATATGACTTAATGGGATACCATTCTAAAGAGCTGTACCTCATTAAAGAGTATATAACAGCTGGAGTTGAGTTCCTCTATATTTTCATTCTACTGGGACTCCTACTAGCAATATTCTCATTTAGAAGATTTTTCTAAGGTTCCACTTTTTACCTTATATGATTAAAAGGTGCTCTCAGGGCTTCTCCTAACTTCTGTTTGTTGTTTGTTCCTTCAAATCTGAAAGAACATTTCATTTCCATTTCAGATAGGGTTCCTATGTTTTCCGACAGCGAGAAAAATACAGGGTTCAGTAAAGATGCGACATTTGGAATTCTGCTTGTTTCTGCAGGATTTGAAATTATTCTTCTGTCACCATTGTTAATAAGGGACACAAAAATGAGAAAATCAGCATCTTTATGGGCACGTGGAGAATTATTCAGGTATTAGGTAGGCGAATATATCAGAGGTCTGCTTTGTCTAGAAGTTTGTTGTAGCTGCTGGACACAAATGGCGGCTCGCTCAGAGTGGAACATTTTTTAATTTTTTTTTTCCTAACTCTATTTTCAATAACAGAGCCATGGAAGTATCTCCAGACACTGGTTTAGAAGTGCAGATTTTCTTTACTCTGCTTTTGACAGTACATGTGTGTCCAGACATGGTGGGGTCTGAAATGAGTGGGTGGTTGGTAACGATGCATAAATGCAATACACTCTGCTGACGGATGACAGAATATCAGACTTGCTTTAGGAGCTGCTATGGAAAATCCCATGGTCTTTGTTGTACAAGAGGTGAGATGATGGACTATTTTAGCCTTGGAATCTATATTTTGATTTATTTATTTGAAGTAATTTTTATTTTGTATTTTAGTAAATGGTTGAATTTCATAACTACTTGAATTTTGTATGTGAACATATTTTATGATCTGCTTAGAAATAGCTTAATACTGTTATTTGTTTGATTATTCTTTGGTATATATTACTTAACTGATCTTCTCAGTGGCATAGGCTTGCTTTTGCTGCCATTACATTTATGAAGAGTTTAGCATCTAAGAGTCAAACGTGAAATGGAACAATGCAACTATTCATGTGAGTGCTGACTTGTGTTTATATCCTTGGAGACAGAACACACTTGCATAAATGCTAGATTTAAAAAAAAAAACCTAGGGAATGCAAATCTATCACAATTCATAGATTATAGTAAAATACATGTCTATGGGAAAGTATCTCTTTGTTTATCTCTATCTCCCGTTAGAAGATAAATGGCGTCTGTGAGTCTGTTTTACTTTGACAAGGCTCTAGCAAAATCTATGAGGTGAATTTAAATATTGTGGTAGTACTTTTAGGTCATCTGTTAGTATAGCCAGCTGTGTTGTTTGGTCCATCTAAATTAACTTTCTGTGGAATTATAATAAGGTCAAATATTCTTTATTTTTAGCCTCATTTCCTATGGAGACAAGGCTAATGAGGTCACACCATGCAGTTGTGTACATGCACACACATCCCTTCATCTCCCTTCAGTAGCTTTGAAATCTCTCAGTCATTTTGATCTCATTTTTTGGACAAGTAGAGGTCTCAAAACTCAGTCCCGCAAGTTTTGTGAAAATAAATAGGTGAGTATGGGTAGAAGCACCTAAAGGTGCCCCGACAGTGGGAAGGGTTACAGCATGAAGTAATCGCTGTAATCTTATTAGTTGCCTGGGAATCATAGTAATGGGAAAAGAGACACTTTAAACAAATGTCCCAGCTGTGGGAAAAGCTTCGTTCAAAGCTTTCACCTTTCTAGACACCAAAATCAACCAACCAGGAGGTGTAAACCTGTGGGAGATGAGTTTAATTAATTCTGTTGTTCATGGGACTGCTTGTTCTTCAGATGTTTTAATAATAATAATATCAGTAGCATAGATGTTTACATGCAAAATATCTTTACATATTTAATTTTTAAGGTAAATACATAGGGATGTTCTTATGACAGTCCTAGTTTTCAGAGACAAGTTTTGTTTTTGTTGTGAACATTAATTTCAGTGTTTACAGAACATCTTCCTTCCCTATTAGGACAAACTGAGCAGTTGCTTCTTGCTCATTTTAGAATGACAAGTACTGTGAATGCTTTCCAGCAGTGTTTTGCATGTGGTTCTGGATTGCAGCTAGGCAGAAATGCTGGAGAATTATGTGGGGAGAATTCATGGCACTACAGTTGTGCTCCAAGGGACTTAACTGGGAAGAACAAGGTCGGTACGGTACACTTACTGAATATGGAAATAATAATAATAATTATTATTATTATTATTAAACTAACCAACAAGAAGTTTATTCTTAATAAAATGTGTGGGTTTTTTCAGTGTAATCATATGACTGTGTAATACAAAAATTGCTTTGAGAGTGGGTCAAAGATTACACATAGCAGAGACTTGTGTGATTGGTTATGAACAAGCGAAAATAGGGTAAACTTTTGACCCGGCAGCAGCAAATGGAACTGTGTAAAGCACCTACAGATGGCAGGATTTAACATATAGTTGGTCTCTCGCCCTTTCACAGCAATTACGATCATATTACACCAGGCACAGAGGGGAAGGAGCTCCGTAACTGTAATACAGTGTGTCTTTGAAAGTTTTGAATATGCAGTTGCGTGTTTTGTTTTTGTAGGACCATCAATTAGCTTAGCCAGAAGAATTCCACTTTTGTTGCTTGTGTTTGACTCAACGAGTTCCTGACTAGCATGCCAAGTCCATTTGGAACAAAAAAATCATTTGTACGGTCAGAATAATTTTGATAATTCAGACTGCAGCGGATTTATTGCTAGGCTTGAAAGACTCAGTGAAAGTTTTATGCCGTTGTGCTGCTGATGAGGGGTTGAAGGGACGAGGAGAAAGTGGATTTAGAGAGGTCTGGGAAACAACCTTCCCAACCAGCTCCCTTACATCCTTATGCAGATGCACACATCTTCCTTGCTGCATTTCAAGTTTATAGAACATAAACAGCCAAAAGACCTATTGATAAACTGTGTTTATATGAAAATGCTGTGGCATTTTGACAATTCAGTGGTTTTCAGTTTTGTTTGTAATTATGAAATACTTCACAAATGAGTCTTGTGAATTACAGACAAATGATTGCTGCTTTCCTGTGAATTTTGTCGGTTAACAAAATCAGAAGCCAAGTTGCACTTCTGGCATGGAACACTAATTCTGACGTCGTCCGAGCCTGTTTCATATAATTCATTACCTTTTGGGGAACTGATTGAAGTGGGAGGGATGTTTGTGTGTCTGTGTGTGCATGCGTGTGGACTTGTCTGGTGTTTGGTCTTATTTATCGTGCTTTGACGTATCAGCATTCGGGGGGAAAAAAGTCTGAATTATAGAAGACGTGCTTCCTTCTAGTTGTGATCCAGCCACTGTCTCCCTTTCCATCTCTTTTCACTTTGCCTTCTGGCCTGTAATCTGATGCGTGTGCCAGATGTGAGGAGGTGGAGCAGAAGCAATTCAAGCTTTTAGACCATTTCGTGGAGGGGGTTATTTTATTATATCTGTGGTTCACAAAAATTTTCCTTTGGTTTTCCAGAATGATTTCTATGGAGAGTAGAAATTGCAAGCATATGGCCATAAGCTAAATAAGATACTGAAAAATGCTTTTTGGAGGAAGGGAGAGTTTTCAAATGCTGATAAAATAAAGAGTGGTTGGTTGGCTTTTTTTCATTTAAAATCATGCTGAAGCTTGCAGCTTGCTGGGTTTAATTCCATGTCTTTTTGGAGACAAATTGCATTCGTTTCAGCCATGCCTGTACCTGCAGCAAAGAGCTGCTGCTGAAAGCTTTAAGGCACTTAGAACGGCTCAGTGACTGCTGCCCCATGAGTTTGATCTGGTCACACAAGATTTTGGAACTTTCCTGGTTGTTAAAATACAGTGAAATGAAAACTGATCTTCTCAAATGCCAAACAGCACATGCTCTTGTGGATTAATTCCTTCTACAGTTTTCTAACCCCCTTAAAACAAAACAGAAAAAAACCCAAAACCACCACCACCGATAAATCATTTAAAAACACCACCTACACAGTCCCCTCTTTTACTGATGAGCAGCCTTCAGGTATCCAGGTTTGAGCTGTGCTTGAAATTTGCCTGGACCTGTCGAAGCCCCAGCTCTTCAGAGGAGGCTTGTGAATCTCCTCTGATAGAGCACTGGCACAGGCTGCCCAGGGAAGTTGTGGACTCTCCTTCTCTGGAGACATTCAAAACCCACCTGGACACGTTCCTGTGTGACCTACTGTAGGTGATCCTGCTCTGGCAGGGGGGCTGGACTAGATGATCTTTTGAGGTCCCTTCCAATCCCTGACATTCTGTGATTCTGTACGCCCTGGCGCTGCCCCATGCTCCTGCCCAGGCTGGGCTTGGGGCTTGGGTTAGGAGGCTGACGGAGTTACCCGACAGACTTGTTTAAAATGTAATTGAGTTGTCTTAATCTGAAGGGAGTAGTGTAATTCTTCAATGTGAGGTGGTTGCCTAGGTTTTGTTAATGACTTGTATGAATTAGGGCTGTTTGCATGGAAGCTTCTCCTGAAAATGTGGGCAATTACTACCAGCTTTCTGCCTTTTAAGGACCAACTTCATAGAGGTACTCTGTATTTGTTGTACTCAGGAGATGCAAAAGCAAGTTGGTAGAGGAAAAATATCCTTCATGTATGGAGTAGAAAGGAAGAATGAATTAAAGAGATGGATTTCGTATTTGAGAAAGGAAGTAATTTTACCTATTTATGTTCTTTCATGATCTTTTTGAAGTATAAAAAGGTATTCAAATGTTATTACTAAAATTTTGTTATTGAAACATTATTTTGGGAGTATTATGGGATTATTCACATAGTTTTTCCCATTCCCACTCATTAAAATAAAAATCTAATTGAAGAACATGTACTTTTCACAGCTATTTTTTTAAATAACAGGCTAAATAGTTTTGTATTCCAGTAACTATCTCCAACAATTACTTCTGCTTAATAAATATGCTTTGTGTTTCTATAAAATGTAACACATGTTAAGACAATGACCAAACTGAGGGATAAATTAAGTTTAATATACTATATGATCTCTATACAGTATTTCATGGTATCATATCATAGAATGGCTTAAGTTGGAAGGGACCTTAGTGGTCATCTAATCCAACCTCCTTGCCATGGGCAGGGACACCTCTCAGCTAGACCAGGTTGCTCAAGGCCTCATCCAGCCTGGCTAGAACATCTCCAGGGAGGGGGCATCCACAACTTCTCAGGGCAATTTATTCCAGTCTTGCCATCCTTGTACTGAGGAACTTATTTAGAACCTCTCTCTCTCAATCTCTCTCTCTCTCTCTCTCTCTCTCTATATATATATACACATATATATATAGTACATATTGCCAGTGACACATGCTTTATAGTGCTTGCATTTTCTTGTTTTAAATTCATTATTTCTTTCCACAGTAGAAGAGAGATGCTTGTATTTTCTAGTCATTGCTGGAAATAAAGTAGTTAAAATGACTCTTCTAGTATCACTCTTAGTTACGAAGGTTTCCATTATGAGTTGCACAAAAAGTTCTTATCTGCATTTTGGTAAGTAGGTGAAATGCCTGTGTATGCTTAGTATCCTTTCAGTGTTATCTAAATATCTAATTTAGTTTTCTTTTATGTGTGCTCTGAGAGAGTAACTGACAAAAGCTATCATTTCTTGGACTGCATCTTTCGTATAGATACAAGGAAAGCATGATGGGATTTTTCTGCTCCCAGAAGACAGCTTTCCAAACCCGGTGGAATCTTTCGTTGTTGTTCTGTATCGAAGCATTGCTGTGTTGGTACTTACCTGGTATAACTCAGGTTTGAAAGTAGTGTGGCCAGAGAGCACCATCACTGCCATACCAGTAATATTTTGCTTACTACAAGCAAATTATTGTCATGGAAATATTCTGGATATCAAGATGTTTTTAACTCATCATTAAACCATTGTATAATCATTACAAATAAATTAATACATGGATTATAGTTTGTAGAGTATCAGACAATTATTTGTGTGCTTCTCACCAAGCTAAGTGCTGACTGTGTAACTGGAGAATAAAAGTGATAATTTGCCCATACGTTAGCTGAAAGAACTGTTTTTCCTGGTAAATTTAATTTGATGGTAGAATAGCAGACAAGGTGCAGATTTTGACCTTTTTTTTTTTACATTGACATATATATAAAAGCATCATAATTAAGGTGAAATATTTATTACAGTAAAGTGTTGCACTTGACTTTCTTCATTTGTTAACGAGATGGGAACTCAGAACATTCCCGCTCCCAAGGTTAGTGATCTTCTGAGAGAGACTTTCTTTTCAAACACCTTCCCGTGCAAGCTGTGGAGATTGTTGGCTTTGCACAATGTACGTGGCATAATGAATACCTTGGGGAAGGAAAAAAAAAAAAAGTAACTCATCATATTTGTTTTCTGTAGATGTGAGAATTAGGTTGATATTGGGCTTTAGCAGAAGGGAGGGAGACAGGACTGTGATTTTTTTTTTTTTTTTTTTTTTTTTTTTGTGCTCCCCATTGGCTGACGGGACAGTTTTGACCTCCTGACAGTCAATCCCGAGGCTCAGCGGGAGCACTCGTAGGGTGCAGATTAGTGAAAGCTGATTGGCACCCAGCACCGGCCCTTCCCATGTTTGTAGACGTGACCACTTAAAGCTAATAAGCTTATAATAATTTCTGCTTAAGCACAGGTGGTGAAAGTAGTAGCGAAAAAAAAGGTAAGGAGCTTAAATACGAAGAAGGGACAGGGCGAATTGTGGTGAAACGTGTGCTGTGTGTGGTAATACGTAATTGTCCGGCTCCATCCGCATGGGGGCTTGTGTTTGTCCTGGTTCTCCCTGCTGATGTTCCTGTTCCCACGTCAGCTGTAGGGGTGTCAGAGACTGAACTCCACCGAGAAGCATTACTTACCCCTCTGGTACCTTAAAATATTTTGCAGTCGAGCATAAATTTCAAGACTTTCGACGACTTCTTGTAAATCCTGCACAGGAATTTTTTGATTACATATATGCATATTTCGTTTTACTGTCTGGAGGACTCCATTTGCACAGAGGAGTGTATTTTATTTGGTCTTCTGAATGATTTTATATTTCAAAAGCTTAAAAAAATTCCCTTCTTTAAACCAGATTGCTTTGCTGTGAGCGACTTGATTGGAAAATAGCAAATGCCTCCCTGCCTACTTTGCATTTGCTACCTAAATGGAGTAAATTCAGCTTGGAGAGGCTTGGGAAGAAAAGAGGGATTTAAAATGATTCCCCTGTAATTAATCCCAGGAAAATTCTGGCAAATCTGTCTTTTCTTAGTGCATGCTGTATGTCTTTTAACTCTCTTTGATTCTGATGGCATAGACAAAAATCAGGGTGGTTTTTCATGACGATACTTCGGTTTGTCGATAGCCAGATTTTGGGTTTACCTCATTTTAGCACATGCAGAATAAGGAGTGTATGTGGTTTGTGATTTTTTTTTTCCCCCCTGTCTTTTTTTAAAAGCTCGTTTTCTGTGGAGGAAGCATTACAACAGTGATATTAGTTAAATCTGATTTTGACCTTTTATTAGTGGTTTACTACCAATTTTTATAAGCTGGTGGTGATTTTTTTTCCTTTGTAAACTATAAATCCTTGGTTTGTTTAAACATTATTTTATTTGAAGACAATAAGCTCCCTCTGATACAAATTATAATATGTTCTTACTTTTTTGGAAAAAAAACCAAACACAATCAAAACAAAGGAATGACCCAAGGCTTGTTTCTTTTTTACCTTTCTTGGCTTACACATAAGGACCTTGGGTCCTACTACTGCTGCACTTCAGAGGGTAGCTGAACAGATAACTTATGCAGGTTATATGCTTCTAAGTCCTCAGCAGTCTGATACAACATAAAGACTGCATCCTGAAAAGTAAAGAACATCCTGGTCTTACTCCAGGAAAGCATTTACACATAATCTTTACAGTTAAGGACATGAATGGAGCCTTGGACTTAACGTTAGGTAAGACAGTTCAGAGAACTGCAAGATTAAGTATTTAATCCAAAGCATTATTGCTATGGAGTTAACTAACAAATAAACTGTATTCCTACAGTGGTACATCATCTTAAATATTCTCATATTTATGTATCAGTTTGGGGTTGCAGCTAAAGAGTTTTCTCTACAAAAGTTTTTGCATGTTTATTTATATCTAAGTATTTTTTTCATAAGTTAAAGTGAAATATTAACATGAGGGAAAACACGACTTTTTAGCTCCTGTAAATATAAAAGAGTATCTTAGATTGCCTGGAATTTTAAATGTGTATCAGTTCAGTTTTACGTAACTGTTATGGTTTAACCTCAACTGGCACTGAAGCACCACATGGCCACTTGCTCACTTTCCTCCCAGTGGGATGTGGGAGAGAATCAGAAAAAAGGTAAAACCCATGGGTTGAGATAAAAGACAGTTTAATAGGACAGGAAAGGAGGTGGGATGAATAATAATAATAATAATAATAATAATAATAATAATGGAAACAAGTGATGCACAATGCAGTTGCTCACCACATGCTGACCAATGCTCCAAGCAGCACTCCCAGGCCAACTCTTCCCAGTTTTTTTGTTCAATGTGACATCCTATGGTACGGAATATCCCTTCGGCCAGTTTGAGTCAGCAGTCCTGACTGTGTCCCTTCCCAGCTTCTTGTGCCTCTCCAGCCTTCTAGCCACCAGGGCAGTGTGAGAAGCTGAAAAGTCCTTGACTTATGTAAGCACTGCTCAGCAACAACTAAAACGTGAGTGTGTTGTCAACATTATTTTCATCCTAAATCCGAGACACAGCACTATACCAGCTGCTAGGAGGAAAACTAACTCTATCCGGGCTGAAACCAGGACAATAACTTAAGTCCTAGTAGTGTACCTTCTTCTGTTAATGTTGCTATAAGCAGAATGAGTCTTTCTAAAATGAATTTTTTCTGGTTGGACTGTTCACAAGGTGTCATGAAATCAGTATCAAAAAATAATCAGCGGAAGTACCCTCTGTACAATTCATATAGTAGCTTACTACAACTACTGCTGCTTTCTTCAAGTTCAATCTGGTATCTGTAACGGTCTCCAAGAAATTCCCATTGTCAAGAGGACGGGTTTGTTGATTTCTGTTCAGCAAATCCTGACATCTCTGCCTGCAAGCCAGTGCCACTTCCTGGAGTTAGTATTTTTTTCTCCTTTTTCCCTGTGAATATGTTTAGACTTCTATATTTGTAAAAGAGCTAACATCCATCATGCTCTCCCCTGAGTATGGCTGACATTCAAGGCGATACCTGACTGTTTTTGTAGTGTCGTTGTAAGTTACCATCTGAGTAAAAAGGCAGCATGCCTGGTATTACTCACCTAAATACACCTGGCTTACTGAATGACCTTGAATAGGTCATTTTATTTCTCTCTTCATCTCTGAGATCTATAAACTGCAGATAATAAAACATATATCCACCTTTGCAAAAGCTCTTTGAAATCCACGAGTAAAAGGTATCCCATAAGGTCAAAATATGAATTATTTATTGCTACATGACATGCACAGCATGCAGACTGTAGGGTTATAGAAATCCTATCTGTTCCTTTTTCCCCTGAGAATAGAAGTCATACCTTCAGAGCTCTACTTAGAGAAGAAGTATTCATCATATGAAATCTAATATAATCTTTATGAGTATGTGTTAATATTGAAACTTTGCAATCTCCAAGGAATTGGTTTCAAGTGTTAATACCTAGCTTCCTCTGACAAGTGCAAATGCAGTTTTCAAAATAATAAACATTTTTAAAATAAAGCATGAATATGAGAAGATTGGAAAGAATAGTCAGAGATGGGGCCCAGGTTGGATTTTGAAGTAAGGGAATTAGAATTTTGTGACTCAAAATTGGGGTAGGTTTACTAGAGGGTAACAGATCAGTTGACTTACAGGTGATTCCTAATATATGTAGCCATCATCCATTTCCTAATATATGAGATGCCAGCAGGATGCTTTGAAAGAAACTGATTTATCTTTTAGTATGTTTCCTAGGGCTTGTAGTAGGCCCTATTTTCATCAAAGTATATTCTCTACTTACTATTTATATTACTTTAGGCGTGTACTATTCAAGATAAGCTACACATATACATATAGATAGATATAGATATTAAACTTACGGAAAGCAGGAATAGGCATGTTGCAAGCCAGGTAGGACTTTGCACTTAAATGTGAACATCTTTAACTGTACTTGGAAATCAGTAGGCAACCAGCACAGATTTTGAGGAACTGGTATACAAGATCCTGCCGAGATATGCTGCTTCAGCCATTGGTTTCTATATGAGTTTTGGTCTCCGAAAGACTTTCAGGAATGGTCTTCATCAGGGCAAGCTTAAAATATCTAGCCTTGAGATCCATGACATTAGCATACATTTAAAGTCCTTGGCCTTTAATCCAAGTCCAAAGATTAGGTCAGAATTGTATCCTGCTAAATCCAAAAGAGCCTTTAACTATTTGGGATAAGCCCAGACTTTCTAATACTGACAGTAGAGGCAAGAGGGTTCTTGCATAAACTTTCAAATTCCCCTGGGGATAAGAGATTCTTGGGAACTCTGGTTCCTTTACTGCACTACTGGATGAAGTGGAGTTTTATAGCTGAAGTCACGTCCAATTGGAAACTTTGGGGAAGCGTTACTTGAAAGAAAAACATGATGGAGAAGGGAAGCAGTGCTACCATAGAATCATAGAATTGTCAGGGTTGGAAGGGACCTTAAAGATCATCTAGTTCCAACCTCTTCACCATGGACAGGGACATCCCCCACTAGATCAGGTTGCCCGGATACCTAAGGAAGAAATTTTTGATAAAATTATTCAAAGGAAAACTACTTCTGTGTGTCTCAATACAGTTGATTTAGAAGGCTACTTTTAGGCCATAATAAATTGTCTGGTTAAAAGGAACCATCTGCCCAGGAATATTTCCCTTCATGCTGCCTTCCATCTTAGTTCTTTTCCATTAGGCTCAAGGCATCGTTTTGCTTGTTCTTTGTATTTATTTGATACTTTTATCTAGCCCTCTTCACAGCCATAAAGTCTGAGGACTTTACTTGTCTGATTTCTCTTGTTTGCCCACTGCTCTGATTCTAAGAGTGACTGAGGTACTGCAGGCTATGAATTAATAAACCTAATTTATCTATATGAATTTACATATAGCATAGATATTAAGTGAGCATGATGTATTAAAGATTGCAGGTATCAGGAAGCTTCCAAAGTACCTAAAACCTAAATGGGTACTTTATCGCTTCCTCTTCTTTCTCCTTATCCTTCTCAGTAATCTCCATTGCAAATACAAATGTTAGTGTCAATGTTAGGTATGTGTATAGGCAGCTCAGTATTCCCTTTGCTGTTTTTTCCCCTTCTATTATGAAATATTTAAACTCATAAAATAGTATTGCCACCACAGTAGTTGTTTGGGGTTTTTTTTTTAAAAAAACCAACCAAACAACAAAACACCTTGCTTTAGTAGAGAAAAACAACATTGCAGCCAGGAGCTGTAATCTTATATTGCCTGATTTTCTAAAATTGAAGCATTTTAATTGACCCTGTTACTTAATTCCCAACACGTCACTCATTACTTCCACTGAAGGAGTCTCTCCTGTTGCTCCTCTCAAAGTATTCTCAAGTGTAACTCTCTTCAGTGCCAATTCTTATATGTTTATATGTAGTATGTACAGCTAGCGTATTCAGAATTGTGTTAAATCCAAAGTCTCCTGACAGCAAGTAATTTAAGTAATTGTATCTCTCTTGGCTAATAGAGTCATAAATCTGCCATTCTTTATTGGCTTCTTATAATTTTCTTTTTTTTAAAAAAAAAAAATTCTTTTACTTTTTTGCCTGCTGATCTGTAAGGGATTATATTTCTGGACAGTCATCATTTTATATTGCTCCCTCTCCCATGTAAGAATAAAACACTGAAAACCTCTTTTTTCCAAAGGCCTTTCAAGAAAAACCATCCTGCAGCTGCCCCCAGTGCTTTAACTTTCTTAGAGTCATAGCATAGCAAGCACATGCAGTGTCAAACATGCTTGTCAAGATAATTACTCCAGTTTGAGAGCAAAACTACTTTAAATATTAATTACTGGCCTTGGTTCACTTAAATTATATTGTATTCACCCCTGATAGGCTGTTGCCTGGTAGAACAAGTGACTGTCCCTGAACTTTAGCTCTGCTGGGCTACGTTAGCAGCAATTCCAAAATCTGAGTGGCTATCGAGTGTGTAGACGTTCAAAACAACAGCATCCCAAACCTGCAACTCCCATCATATGCAATAAAGAGAAAATCAGCCTTCCAGCGTTCAGGACCCTCCATGGCCTTATCAATTAAAATTAGCACCACAGTGTCATCTGTAAATCGGTTGATACAAATGCACATCATAGATCAAGACTACAGGTGGTCTGGAAATGTTGCTCAGCAAGCGGAGCTGGCTGGATTGCCCTTGGGTAACAGTTGTGGCCGTACACTCAGTGTTGAAGGTGGCTCCGTGGGGCATCTGCTTCTTAGGTGGAGGTGAAGTTGGGAAGCACAGAGTGCATTGGTTCTCTCACGGTTGCTTTGTCTGTCTGTTGGCTTGTGGTTGGATTTCTGACTCTTGAAAGCCATAGATGACTTTACGTCCAGATAATTTCACAGATTGTCTCTGTCTTCTTTTGCCACGCCGCTTTTAAAACTGCCAGCAAAATGTGCTCTTGGAGGCCTTTTTGTCTCGATGTGTTGCATGTTCTGCCTATTTTCTCTGTAGTTTCAGGAAAGAAATTGCACAGCAGAAAAGACAGTTAATTTCAGGAACTTGGCTGATCTCTTCTCAGAAGGATACCCTCTTCACTCAGGGTAAATGGCTAATACAGTGTTATTTATTTTTACGTTATTAACTTAAAGCTTAGAAAATGGGGATTCTTCAGAACATGGGACAGGTAATTTGTAAAAATCTAAATAATTCATCTCATATTAAGGGTGATTTGCTAAGTGTTTTAAGAAATAGTCCCTTGAATTGTGAGGTACTGCAGTTGCAAGATGAGTCAATCGTGACAACCTTGTGTTTGAAAGATAAAGATGGGAGTCTCTTTGCCAAAAGCAAAGCAATGAAATAGCCATGTTTTCTTCCAAACTTGACTTTTCTCCCCATTTAACTGACCTCATATTATCTCATGCTTCAGTAAAACATGCTCAAGTGCAATCTTTAAGACAACGAAATGCGCTGTCCATATTGTTGGTATTTTTGTTAAGTTACAGTAAGGTAATGCTTTTGAGGAAAATTTATAATGTGTAAACATGGTGGGGAACCACTAATGTTACACTGAGGCAAGATCTGTCAGCCCTACTATTTGTAGTTGGTAGCAATTGTAATGTGTCTGCCATCTATTTTCAAAGATTGCTTCTGACTGTAACTTTTCATATTGATGTACAATATAACATCAATATGTGTGTCTAAGAGTTCTTGGGATAGGGCAAGATTTGCTATACACTCTAAATATTTCAGATTAAAATGATTGAGCGATACGCTGTTTCTGAGACCCCTTTAGTCATACATATGCACCTACTTTGCAGTTCATTTTAAGGAAAACCTAGAACAACCTGAAGTTAAACAATAGATTTCTGGTTTGGAATTCAGTGTGTTGAACTATTTTCTTAAGAGTTAGCAATAGACCCAAATTCTGACATGTTTTCTCTCTTGTAGACTTCAATGTTAAGTCCAATGGCAGTTATTTGAATTGCGTAACATGTTTACTCAGAATTAGAATGCTCCATCTCATTTCTACAGCAAAAAACATTACCTGCATAGCTACATTTTGCTGTTTCTTTGTTCTGATGAAGTACTGTCTTCCATGTTTTAGAGCTGTTGTTTGTTATTATTTGCACTAGTAGCAAACCTGCACTTTTGTTGAATGAGAAGTGTACAAGTTTGGTTTCTGTTGCACACAGAATTGTCATGGTTTTAAATATTCTTTAATGCCCTACATTCAGTGATTGCCATTGTATTAACACAAGATTATTGGGGTTTCTTGTCTTTTACCCATACCAAGTAAAATTTGAAGTTCTTGAATTGTTACAATGCTTCAGTTAAATCTCAGTTTTGTCGTATCAACTTCATTATAAAAAGGAGCACAGATCAGTTGTCCTAAAGCTGATACTTATTTCATCTCAGAATATTTAATTATTTGATTTTACTTCAAATTAATTCCAGCTGCTGCTACTTTTAGTTTTGTTTTACTTGGTAGGCTGCAGTCCCTGGCTCTCGGTTTTTCTCATCAAGTAGTATTATTTCTGACAGCCCTTGTAGTTTTCTGGAGTGTTTGGGCTTGGGCTCAGTTGAACAGTGGGTTTTTTTCGTGATTCTGTCTGATACTGATGGAAACTATCACCATGACATGATTTTACCCCAGCTGGCAACTAAGCACCACGCAGCTGCTCACTCACTTCTCCCCTCCAGCAGGATGGGGAGGAGAGTCAGGGGAAAAAAAGTAAAACTTTTTTTTTAAAAGTAAAAGTTTAATAGCAATGAAAATTAATATAGCAAAAAGTGAGAGAGAAGTAAAACTAAAGAATAGCCAAGTATTGCACAGTGCAATTGCTCATCACCTGCTGACTGATGCCCAGCCAGTCGCTGAGCAGCGATCCGCTCCCCTTGCCCCAAGGGCATGATGTTCTATGGTATAGAATATCCTTTGGACTACTTTGGATCAGCTGTTGCCTCCCACCTTCCAACTGGCAGAGCATGGGAAACTGAAAAATTCTTACCTTAAGATAAGCACTACTTAGCAACGACTGAAAACATTAAGTGTGTTATCAACTTGTTCTCGTACTCAATACAAAACACAGCACTGTACCAGCTACTAGCGTCCCTGCCCGTGGCAGGGCACTTGGAACTAGATGATCTTTAAGGTCCATTCTGTCACTAAAAGCAGCAACTGCAAAGAAGGAACTCTCTAAACCAAGTGATAGTTTAGAAAAAGCAAAGTTGGCCAAGTTTGGATGCTAGACTTAACGAGCATACCACATTGAAAAGCTGCAACGTATTTATTTTGTAACTTCAGTAGTATAAAAACACCTAATTTGCTACAAATTCTACAATTACTAGTTAGTGTTAACTATTCGTTATTCATTAAGTATATTAAATTAGCTTTGCCTCTCATGTAAGTGAGCATGCATACTCCTTATGGTATGGGGGAGCAAGTTGTCAGTGCTCTGCAGTAAGTTGGTGGTCGCAATCTCCCACTGCCACATTTAATTTTGGCTCACTTGCAGCCTTCCATAAGCAATTTTTGATGCTTTGTTACCCACTGATCTCTATGATGAGGGTTTTGGCTAGAATATCCCCACTTAGGTCTGGTTCTACACACTCCCAAGGATATACAGCTCAGTAAAACTTTCTAAACAACGTACGCACCAGGTACATGCTGTCTTATTATCTTTTCTTCTAACTGGCTGGAAAATTTTGTCGTCACCTTTTTCCATGCTTGAAGCAGTATTCTTTGAAAGACTGATTTACCACTATTAAGGCAGTGAAAATTGTTCTGCCATCCCAGCTGAAAGCAGGACACACCAGAATGCTTTAAAACTCTTAGTAAGAAAGCTAACTCTTTAGTTTCACTTCTGTTCCTCACATAATCCACTGATATTCTGGATGTTTAATAATACCAAAATTTGGGGCATGATTCTGCTTTTACTGTGCACTAAATTCCTAACAGTTAAGATGAGGTCAGTCCTTAGCATTTGCTGTTCATGACTGTTTATTGTTTAGCATTTACATGGACTTAGTGCTATTTGACATGTTTGTAAGATTTGGCTAGAGTAGGTGATGCAGCATTAAATTAACTTGTTATTTATTCTCAAATTTGTAAGGAGCAACTGTCCATGTTCTGTTTTCTCCCACGTGAATCTAGTGGTAATTGGTAGCATCTCCCTTCTTCAGTGAGGGATGAATTATTTCTCTCTCTCTTTTTGCTATATTAATTTTCATCACTATTAATATTTTATTTTCGTTATTACATGACTCTTTTACTACATTTCTTCTCTTGGAAGGATGTGAAACCCCAGAATTTCAGGGTCTGCAAGATACAGGGTCTGTGCATTTCCTCCCTGATTCTCATGGGAGCTGACTTTTCAAATGCAAGGCAATGTCTGCAAACCACCAGCAGATAGAAGACAACTACTGAACACAGGCAGACATGAGACTTTTATGACCTACTGGGAAATGTTAACATTCACTTCAGAGAGAGGTCTAGGAGCAGAGACCCAGGTATTCATCACTAGGTATGGTAGAGCAATTTGCTGTATCCTGAACTAGAGATAGAGGTCCCACTTGCATTAAACACGACGGCAACTTTCTATTTCAAGGTAGACCACAGGCAATGCATCAAATTGTGCTGAGTTCACACAGCGTTGCTGTTACAGCCAGATGGAGTGTTACACTGTGCTGCCTTGCCTGGTTATCAGAGACCATAAAATTTCACCAAGTGATTTCTTCCTGAATCTTTTAGCTTGACTGAGCCTTATGATGTCACTTAGAAATATATTTGTTTCTTGTTGAGACTACAAGAAAGAAAACTTACCTTTTCCTTGGATGAATTACTATGATTTTGTTCAATTATTAATAATAAACATTTTCTAGTCTGACTCTTGTCTTATTTAAACTTTTGTCTAGTTGAAATCTCAGCCGTTGAATCTTGCAGTTGTTGGACTGCAAGTTTCAGGAACCTTTTACTATCAGAAGTCTTTTCCCATATAAGTACTTCTGGGATGAGGCAAAATAAAGAGTTTGAGCTGATTTTAAAAATATGTTCACTGAAAAGCACATTCTATAGAGCTACAAGTCACTTATTAAAAAAAAAAATAAATCCCTGACCTCATACTTTAGCTACATTCTGTTAAAAACAGATGGTAACATTAGAAGTTATTACATTTATGTAATGTACTGTGTTAATACAACACTTATGTCTATGCTGTAGTATTTCCATTCTGGTTCTGGTTTCCTCTGCTTGCTCAACTTCCTGTGCCGAGTTCCTCTCCTGCCGTCACTGCGGATGGAAGCAACCTGATGTCTTGAACTTTTCTCTGTGGGTTGAGGCCCATCTCCACCGGCGGTTTGCATAACCCACAAGGAGCACCGACAAGCACCTCAGAGCAGAGACTCAGAGGAGGGTATCTGACCCTTTTTTGGTTTGCAAGAGGAGAAGGAGCTGAGCCAGGATCACAATGAAAGCATCGCTTTTTCTTCTCTTATATGCATTCTTAATTAAAAGTAAGGGAGTGAAGCAGTAGACATGGAAAAAAAAAATTCCAACCAACCATTACTCAAAAATCTCAGTTAACTTAGTCATCAAACTTGTATTAAATAAAAAACCCAAGCACAATTGTCAGTGGACATGCCCATACAGAACTTAATTGCTATATATAGCACACACTGCAATATTGAATTCTCCAGCTAGATATTGCAGAAACTTGCACAGAGAATACTTTGAGTGGGTGTCTGGGTGTATGCTTATAAAATTATGAGAGCCTTGGTAGGCTGTGTTCAAGAATCATGGGCATTTTCCTACAATGAAGAGAAGTCAGTAGTAATATCTGAGAGGTTAGAGAGGAGGGAGTGTCTTTTCATTGCCCTTGTATGGACAGAAGTCACAAGGTACTTAACACTGTAAGTCTATGTACTGTTAATACAGAGGCTGACTGCGAGAAATGCCAAGTGCTTCAAATTCCAGTGGAAGTACATTTGATATGATTCTTGTGTCCCTCAAGAAGATATGCAAAGGTCAGAAAAAATAGATTTATCTGCAGTATCCTATATATTTTTCTTCAGCTGGTAAAATGAAACTGAAAAACCTACTTAGTTGTCAAGCAGGGGTGGATTAGGAATTCCTGAACTGGCAAAATGTTAATATAGTCATGTACATCAACAGATTTCCAGTTTTGATGTGAAAGCCCTTACCTTTCTGTTAGCGTTTAGGTAGAGGATTTAAAAAATATGACCTACTAATTGAAAACTGTGTACTTCCTTGTACATTTCTTGAAATGTAACACATGAAAATCATTTTGCTGTCTTTATTCTTGACCTGAGCAGTAATATCCTTATTTTGCTTCTTGGCAGTCAGTCCTAGTAATTTCTGCTCGTTGTCTCTGCTCTCTGCCGTTGCGAGGCCTTGGCCTTCCGGTCCTTCTCACAAGTAGTCCTTAATGCTTTCTGGTCAGCTTTCCTAAAAGTCAGTGGCCTCATGCCTTGAATGAAGTCTAGTGAGTCAGCTTTGTAATCTTTCCAACACATTTTGAAGTGTTTTCCTATTCTGTGGTGTAGACAAGGGCTGTCACTATAGCGGACAATTATGGTCCTCCTTTGGGCACTTCCAAGCTGAGAGGTTTGGAGGGATAATGGTGGTGGAATTGGATCCTCCTGAATATGGTATAGGGAGAATCATGTTTTGGGATTAAAAAGACTGAAAATATGTTTTGGGATTACTGGCCTTTGCTGCAGGTGCAGGTATGTTAGAAGAAGAATGAAAAACGCTGTGTTGTGATACGCCTCTCTCTCTGCCCAATTCAGTCTTTCTTAAGAGAAAATAAAGAAAAAGAAAACACGAATTCAAGGCAACTGTGAAATCCATGCTATGAAAGCTGTTTTCTGTTTATCAATTTCGTTATTTGATCACGTTGAAGCATAAATTTCAAATGTTTTAATGAAGGTACAGCTTCCCTGTGTCTACTGCAAAGTCACCTGTGGTGGCTGGGCAAACAAAAAGAAATGACATACAATTCTTACAGAAAACTTAGATGAACCTCTTCTGCTGTGTAAGATGCTTGTCTTATCCTAATGTAAGAAAAAGTGTAGTGCCAGAATTAGTTTTAAAGGTCATCCGCTCATCCCCAAATTTTGCGTATGATTTCTGTGAAATTCTATTTAAAAGGAAGCAGTAATTCTGATGTTTCCATTGGAAGCATATGTATTCAGTGCCTGATAAAACCAAAGAGCCTTTCCTGCTTTACAGTTGCATGTTTCCTTATTTATATTCAGACTGATGATTTCTTACAGGAATATTTTTTCACTGATTTCTTCTTTCCCTTTTTGTCTAGAATCAGTCTGTGCACTGCAGTGATATGTTCCCTCTTCTTCATTTACTTTAGCTGTACTCGGTTCTTCACTAAGCAGTCTTTTTAATAACATCTGTATACTTTCACTGCTTTCAGTCTTCAATTCGTATTTCAATGCTACAATGAGCCTTTTCTGTTACATCCTTTTTATTTGCACATAATTCCTTTCTCTATAGTAGGATTGTGTTTGTGCTTACAATATTGTGTTCTCATTGAATTTCTCGTCTTGTAATTCCTGTAAATATCACCAGTACAGTTCTAGCTATGATATCCGAGTGATATGCTCCCATTTTTTATATTTTCCTTAGATTTGTACTTCACAAGTGAAGTATTTTGTGTGTGTGTGTTCTTGTGAAAGCTCATTTTCCTTCTGGTGCTTGTCTATTAATATATTTTCTTGAATATCAGAAATGCTCTCTGTAATCTTCACAGTTTTCCTCACATTTGTATCATTTTCCAATTTAACCAGTATGCTTGATTCACCTTTCTTCAGCAAAGGAATTAATACAGAAAGTGCAAGTGACAATTTGCTTTAATAAAAGAAAGTTAAGATCACAAAGCAGTTCTTTTTCCATTGGGCTATGTACATTATATGTAACTCCAAATAATGTTCATTTTGCTTACCCTATATAGTGTGGCACTGTGAAATAGAAGGACATACTTAAAAAGAACTGGCAAAAAATACTCATTTAGTTTACGTGTGTTGTTGTTTTTTTTCTTTCTGAATACAGTGTGTTATATGGTCTCCTTATGGAGCCAGATTATTTCCTCCTGGACTGAGGATCTTTTGTATGTATTCTCTGTAAAGTGCGGAAAAGATTGGAAAGGAGGATTCATTCTGCTACAGAAGGGGCCCCATTCCTGTCCCATTTCCAGCTTGTCTGTGGCAGAAAGGATCCCAGCTTTGGAGAAGGGATCCCCAGAGCCTTAGGCAGGGCTGCTTCCCCGATTGAGGCTGTCCTTGGGGAGAGAAGGAAACAAAAAAAGTTTTCGCGTAAGTACCACCACAGTGTGTAACATTAACCTTCTCAGCTTCTAGAGAAACTGCAAGTTTTAAGATCAATGCCATCTCTAAGGAGAATGATTGAGGCGTAATGGGAAAAGGTGGAAGGAGAAAGGAGATGATTCACTTTTCTGATCGGATGGGGAAAGAATAGGTATAAAGTAGTTTTGCAGGCTTGAAAATTACTCTAAGATGCTTTATTAAGATCCACAGCTGTCTCAAACAATTCACAAGCTCCAGCACTGAAATGTCAGGTGAAAGACTGCACCGGTCCCCTCCCTCCTGCACTGCCCAGCACTGTCAGAGGTGGACAGAGCCTGGGGGAGTAAGCTCAGGGTTTTTATGCTGCTTGCTTGGGTAACAGCCAGTGCAGAGGAGGAAAGGTTTGTTCTGCTTTCAGTCTGTGAAATACTTCAGTGAAGGTGGGACAGAGCAGTATGTTTGTGTGTGTACTTCACATTTTACAAGCAGGAAACCTCCTGAATGGTGAGGTACAAACTCACCCGGGGCTTGGCATTTGGGAGGGATTGGAAATCTTAAGCTTAGGTAGGTTTCCCCCCTGGGCAGCATGCAAAAATGCTTAAGAAGTTTGTCAGGGTACTGAGTTAAAGCAAGATAAACGATGATACTTTAAAAAAAAAAAAAAATCACTTGCACTGAAGGTTGTAGTGTGAATCATTTGTTATCTGTGCTTTTTGTATTTGCAGAAGAGCTGGGTGCTGGGAGGAGTTGAACCATGGGATGTTGTTGAGCGAAGAGTATTTATTGCAGCAGAACTAAAATTACTGACAAAAATTTCAAGTATTTTAGGGGGAAAAGAGTAATTCTAGCATGCCAAATATTCAGTATTAAGCATGCTTAATATTAAGTTTAGTCTCATATGACATGTTTATGACCAGTGCGTGTGCCCCAGTGAAGGCACTGCCTAAAACCATAGTTGTTACTTAGTTTTGGTGCAAGAAGTAGGTAGAGTGCACATATTCCTCATCTCCACTGACGGCACGATTTGCTTTTCAATGGAGGAGGACGCAAAATGATTTCAAGCGTGCCGGGTTTGGGTTTCTCCTGGAGTCTACCCTTAAAATCAGCAAAAGGGAGGGAGGGGAGTTACTCTGTCTATTATCATCAAGCTCCGCTAATGTAGCCCGGACACCACGTGACTGCAGAAAAGGCTATTATCTCAATGAAAAGGAAACTGCTTTTTAGAGCAGCAACAGAACAGAAGCAGGAGGAATTTTCGAGTACTCCACCATGCTGGATTGTCAAAGGGGGATCTCTCTGATCAGCAGTTAGGGAAGGATTAGCGTGGCCAGTTTGTCAGCTGTCATTAGAAGCAGATGACAGAGATGATAAGCTGCTGTGTGCGCACGTCCTCACTCAGCATGTGCTTTGGTTTACATCAAGACGTAACACTGGTTTGGGATAATGGAGAGCTGATATTTTAAGGCTGCGAATTTACTGGTAATTATCTCTCCTTTTTTATATTATTTTTTTCCTTTTTTTTTCTTCCTCCTATTTTTAATAAAAAGCCATTGTGGTGGATGGGCGTTTATCTGCATCTTAATCTGAAGACGCTGAAAAACTAGTGAGATCTGCCTTCAGCTGCAAAGGCTGGAAGACGACAAGGTGTGTTTCTGAAGTGGCGTGACTTCATTGTTAGTGTTCTCTTTTTGCACGTATGTGAGCTCCTGTGTGTGCATCGTAGGTATCTGGATGTTGCAGGGGGGAGGCAAAGGGGGGTGTTGGTTTGGGGGAGCGGGAGGAAGAGCTGATTTCTTTTTGAGCAAGAGAGTTTAAAGATGATGTTTTTAAGTAACAAAGAAATAATGTAAATTTGATTCTCCAGTTTCTGTCGTTTCCCTCCTTTTTAGTGCTTGCAGGTGTACTTGTGGTTGCCTGTGACAGTTTTATGGGTTTATGAGGCTAAATGTATCTTAGTAAGTGCACAGGAAATATTTTTGTAAGCAAGTTTTCTGGCATCCAGAATAATACACAAACCCATCTATATTTTCCCACTGTCAAGAGGAGGTGGAGCCTAAGAGTGTCTTTTTCATTGCAGTAATTACTATTCAATATTCAGCAGTTTCTATGCACATGAAAAAGTACAGAGTAAGTCAGATAGAGACATCTTTGCAATGAAACTTTCTCTTTCTGACCAAGAGCTGAAGTAGACAAAACACACTGACACGTTAGTAGTCATTATGTAACTTTATTCTCTAATTTTAAGTTTTCTTTATAAGTATGTGATCCTGTAAACAGAATGACATTCAGTTAATCTTCAGACCTTGTATTTATCTCATGGTTATGCATGCTGATGTCATTAAATATCTTGGCAGTATTTACCTTTCTTTTAACCTTGAGAGGGCAACATTTAATATTGCCGATTAATTGAATAACAATATCCTCTGAAAAAGGTTGTAGCTAGTTGCTTGTAGTAAGTGCTCCCCTGCCCGGGAAGTTATTGCAGGCTCATTGGCTTTATTTTTGTTGTACATAGCATTAAGCCCAGCATTGCTCTTTACCTCACAGCAGTAATACTAATCCTGGACTGCAAGAAAAAGATAAAATGAAGTATTGTGGTTTACATAGCAGTACCGATCGTCACTTTTCTACAGTTTTGCCTCCAGACTTAAGGGCAGGATTGCAAAGATGCATGTAACCAGTCATTACTGCAGCGCACTGACAGTTTGCTAAAAATGTGTTTTTCCATATTCATATTGAAATAATGGTGGTGACTGTCATGCTTAGAACCCATTTAATACAGGAAATACCTTAGTTTATTTTATTTAGGACTTTGAAAAACTCATGCTACTTTGAGATAGGAGGGGGGAAGGAAAATATTGTTGTTTTTCAAATTAATGTAGTATGTGTTTGAAGAGACTTTATTTCGTACTGTGAGGGCAGAGCCAGAAATGTAAACAACTTAGCACTATTTATTTGCTTGTCCTCATTTGTCTTGCTTTGATTATTTTAATTGCAATATACCTACATTTCGATAAAGAGGCCTGGGGCAGGCAGTGCCATTGAGTAGAGGCTTGAGAGCCTGTCACGGTCACGGCACCAAATGTCGAAGTTGCAAGAACAATGAAACTTCCTCTCTGCTTCTTGTGTTTTCTTCCTTTATTTCACTGTGGAAGATCTAACAAGATAGTGGGGGCCAAGTACTGCTTACTGAAATGTTGACCTATGTTTTGTAGAAAAGCAGATTTTTGCTGCTTTTACAGTGATTTTGATATGCCTGATGTCTTTTAGGGTGTATTAAGTGTGGGAGTTTGAGCATTATCAACCTTTTGTGCAGGCTGTGTTCTTCAGGTGGCTCCGTGCTCTCACAAAACTCAGCTTGGGGTGTTTTCTTTCATGAGCAATTTCTTACAAAAGTATGGCATGTAGCATATATAAAACTTCAAGCAC
The DNA here is from genome assembly GCF_000703405.1 of Apaloderma vittatum. NCBI lineage: Eukaryota > Metazoa > Chordata > Aves > Trogoniformes > Trogonidae > Apaloderma > Apaloderma vittatum. The sequence goes on along the minus strand of NW_009727920.1, from coordinate 85,275 downwards.
TATCTGTGACCAGAGTCATATTGTTTGCCCGCCTGAGCACAAATTCTGTGTGCTACTTTAGTCAACAAGGTTACGCTGGTAATGTTCAAAGGTGTTGCTCTCTCTTGTTTCTTTTTAATTTTTCTTTTTTGACGTCATCTCTCTAAGGTAAATTTCTTGTGCAAGGAAGGAGGGAAGACATGACTGCATCGCAAATATACCATGTTCTAAGAAAAAAAGCCCTTGGAAAGTCTGAACTAGAGGAGTGCTTTGAAATATTTTATTTCACTCCACAGTTTTTAGCACAGTATTTAGTTCTAAATGTCATTAGGAAGTCAGCTGTCTTGTTAGACTTTGCAGTGCTGTTTTGTTTATTTACTTAGACTAGTAACAGGGAAAAAATGAGGAAAGGATTGAAAACAACCTTGATTCTTGGAATCTGCTTCATTAATCAATGGAATAAATTCGTTAGCATACTACTATAGAATAGCCCCATAATGGTAAAAAGAAAGCTGAGTTAAGGACTGACTGGGTCTGCAAGCCAGGCTGTCAGAGCTGAGTAAACGAGAAGATTCTTTCTAAGTTGATAATCAGCGTACCTGTGAGGAAATCCCAATGGAGTGGTCTTACTGCCTGCATTCCTCCTTAACTTTTCTTACTCGCGTTCAGCTGTGATAGAAGGATGCCTAAATTGGAATAAAATTTACTGTTCACAGGTAAAGCTTTAGTCTCTGCAGGTGAGGGTTGAGATTTGAAAGACTGTATGGTTCACAAGCAGGCTGCTCTCACTACCCGGGAGTCTGTGGCTGACCCTGCGGGTGCTTTCCCTGGGGCTGTACAGTGAGGGGTGGGGAAGGGCTGGCTCGGGTGGGAGGATATTGAGCATAAGGAAGATTACAGGAATCTGATGAAAATCCTAAATGAAGAATCAAATGAAAAGTTTAGGATAAATGCACTTAATTTGCACGGTGCAGTGTACCTGAATCTCCTCTTTCCTCTTCCCATTTCTTTTTCTCCTGTGCACGCTGTCCCCAAACAAACTTCATCAGGATATTGCAGTGCTCCAGTTTTCTGTTTCACATAGCATAGGCTGTTGTGATTGAGTGACCATCTAGCACAAGATTCTCATGAAGAAATTTCTGTTAAAACTGCGTGGTGATAAATTTTTTTTTTGTTGCTTTTCCTGAAGTTTTTCCACATGTTCAGTCCAACTAGTTTTAAATGTGTGTTATTTTTTACTTTGGATCAGTATATTGCAGGCTTCTTGTCAACTCCTTCTATGAATGTAATGGGTGTTTGTTCCCCTTTTTAGTACTTATATTTCATTATTTTACAAAATTAAAAATACTTAGAGTATACATTAATTCTTTCTTGACTCTTGTGATTCTTCTTTACCATAAATGATTTCATTATTAACACAAATTAATTTCAGTTTATTTTTACAAAGAGAATAAAGTCACTGACAATGAACATTCAGCTTTAGTAGTAGAGTAACCTTGTTTTCCTTGGGCTGCAGGATACAGGTATAGTTGTGTCAGGCCTGTGGAGTGATTTATGTCCTATAAAAGAGAGAAAAAACAGTTTGACATCTTTCTCTAGTAGACTAGGAGTAAAATCCAAGCTTTAGCAAAGTCAGTGGTAAAATTCTGGTTTATTTCAGTTGATTCATATTGTCCACTTAGAACTCTTCAATTTCTTTCAGAAAATCATTTCTGCAGGTAAGGGAGCTGTGATAAAGCTCATACGGTGTTGCCTGTAAGCGTTGTACAGACGAGAAGTATACATGGATTTAAGAAGGCATTAGGCACAACTGAAGATGAGTTCAGAGGGAGGAGGGGGGACAGCAACGCCACAGCTAAACTTGAAGCACTGATGGTCAGAGGCAGAGAACTGAGATACCAGGGAGGAGAATCAATCTGCAGCTTCCTCGTGCTTTTTCTGAGGGACCTCCAATTGGCTTTCATGACAGACCAGTCACTAACTAAATGTCCCTTTCATTTGACTCATTCTTATGTATATTTTATTTAGTCATAGTCTGTATTCGTGTGTGTGTATCAAGGGAGACGGATGCTTATGGGTACAAAGCTTGTGTCCATGAGGTTTTATTCCTTGGCAGTTGACTAATAAGTTTTTTATGAATTTTGTTTTCCTTTTAAGTGCTTTGAAATTGCAGTTGACCTTTTATCTTCTTTTGTTATTGCTGATTGCAGTACGGCACTAAAGCAAATAGAATGAGGACCAACATGAAATTTGAAGTCATTAGTAATTGTTACTCAAGTTCACAGATCCGGTTTTAAACTCATGGGTGTATTAAGTACGTATTTGATTAGGGGGTACAAGCTACTGTAGACATATAATTTTTATCAAGTTAATTTTACTTCACAAGTGCAAGACACTTGTGTGTGTCTGACATAATTTGTTCTATTAGTTTTGACTTTTGTGCTTAGTAACAATGTGCATGGTTAGTACTCTCAATGGCTTGCCAAGAGTTCAACATACATCTAACATTCATCTCTATTTATAAAACTATAATTCTGTATGTTGGGAGATGATACAAGTATAATCTTCTATGCACATAGCTGTGTTCCTTCAAAAAGCATGTATTAAATTGGCTGTTCTTCAAACTTTAGTAAGAAAAGAGTAATAAAAAATTTTCTACTTCCCAGCTCTTAACACTGCTGCTGCAGTGTAGATGGATGATACTAGCATGGATACCAGTATTGGCAGGAAGCACCCGAAGGAAACTGCCTTCTCATGCAAATACAGGATAGGAGTAGGGGCCAAACCCTGTCTGTCTCTTGCACAACATCTGGGATGACATCTTTGTCACCAGGACATCCTCTGGGAACAGGGCTGAGGCAAGTCACCTTAGGTTGAGGAAGTCACTGAGTTTTCCAGGGGAGATCCTCTAAATGCGTTTCAGAGGCAGAGAGGATAGGTAAGCCAGGCACTCTACTGAAGAGGATGGCTTGGTTAAACAATTTCAAGAATTGGTGCAGGGTTCTGAACCTTGTGTGGGCACCAGCCATGTCGCTGATTGACAGAGGATATCAATGAAGCTGAATTCACCTCATAGCCAGCTGTTAACATTACTATGACCATGGCTGTTTGTGGAGCTGACTACTAGCGTTTTTTTCAGCTTCAATATAAGTATGTTGGACTTTAGGATGTTGTTAACTTGAAACCTTCTGGAACAAAGATGCTTGGATTCTTGATACTAAATTGAAACGTAATTGTTACACACTGTTAAACTAAATACATGCTTATGACAGCATGTCATTATTTTAGAAGGAAGTGTAGAGTATGTAAGTGTATCTTGTAGATAATGTGGAAAGTGGATAGTGTTTAGGTGTAATTGAGTGCTTGGCAGTGGAAAGAATGGCCTGAAGTTTCAGTGGGCTTCCTAGTAGTAAGTGGTCAGGTAGAAGAGACAATAAACCCTCTTAGTGCTGCAGCTATCTGAAAATCAGAGACAAGAACTCAATTTTTGATTAAGCACATAGAGCTGGGCTTTCTGAACTGTAGAAAAAAAATCAGTAAGATCGTGTGTTTTCAATGACAGTAGCTACTCCAGGACTGAAGGAACATTATTTTGATGGCCAGGTTGGAGCTATGAAATATAAGCATCTCTCAGGAGCTCCAGTGTAGGCTTGGGGTTGCACATGACATTGCATCTGAACATGTAGACATGCCTGGCTGATCCTAGTGACCAGGAGGACCAAGAGCTCTCTAGCTGCTGGAAGTCATTGAAGCAGAGGTTATTAGGTGATAGAACTCAAATTCAGATATGATAAGTTTGATATCTCTACATATAGGTTCTATATTTTACGTTACATAGCTGATGTGAAAACATGATGCTGTTCTCTCTGGCTTGCCCTCTGCTTTTTACTTTTTACCTATAAGTAACCCACTTTCCTGAGCTCACAGAATCACGGAATGTCAGGGGTTGGAAGGGACCTCAAAAGACCATCTAGTCCAGCCCCCCTGCCAGAGCAGGATCACCTACAGTAGGTCACACAGGAACGTGTCCAGGCGGGTTTTGAATGTCTCCAGAGAAGGAGACTCCACAACCTCCCTGGGCAGCCTGTGCCAGTGCTCTGTCACCCTCACAGTGAAAAAGTTTTTTTCTAATATTTTTGTGGAACCTCCTGTGTTCCTGCTTGTACCCATTGCCCCTTGTCCTGTCGTTGGATGTCACCGAAAAGAGCCTGGCTCTGTCCTCCTGACACTCCCCTTGACATATTTATAAACATTAATGAGGTCACCCCTCATCCTCCTCTTCTCCATGCTAAAGAGACCCAGCTCCTTCAGCTTTTTATTAATGGAATATGTTTCTCTAAAGTAAACAGGCTGGTGTTTGACAGGCAGTTAACTGGAATTCAATCCTCACATAGACATGCCCACGCCATAGAGATGCGTAAATGCCTTTGTCTATTGTGAACCATCATAATTTTCTCCCTGCTAAGATGGGTTTCTTGAAAATCACATGAACTGTGTAAGCTGCTGGTGTTGTAAGTAATGTATACATTTCTATCAGTTATATTTATGAGGTTGGAAAATATTCCTGGATTTGAGTTCTTCCACAGTGCCTTACACATGGAAGAGTAGTTGTTTTACTCTTCCCCTCTCTCTGGCCTGATTTCCCCCTTACTCTTTCGTGGTTTCTGGGGGGGAAAGTTGGCGTGGGAATTTCAGTGGACAAAAACAGTTTTGAAACTGAGATTGGCAGAGGATTCAGTAGGAGTTGAAATATACTTAACTCACTGTTCTAGAAATACCATCAACTGGAAATTAAAGCTATTTAAATACCAAGTTTTCTATAATATTATTCTTTTCTATATTGTTAGTTTTGCTTCATTTGTCACCTATGCTATTCACAAAGTTTTAGTTTAAATCACAGTAGATTTGAAATATTACACTTCTAAATGACTCTCATAAGTAAAGTTGATGGTAATTGTGAACTGTAAGAAAAACTCTATATTAAATAAACGTGGAAATTTGGACTTCTTTTCCAGTGAAAATGCCTGCAGGCTTAATATTTTTTGCAGCCATAGTTTGATATGTATCAAATGTAACCTAGAAGGTTAAATGGTTTTAGAATTTAATTTTTTTCCCTTTTTAGTGTATTCTTTTTAACTTACCTACCCACCACAAATAAAAGGATGCAAAAGTGACTGACGTGTATACAAATAATATTCTGGCAATGTATTCTATTTTTTAATCTGGTGTTTTAAGGGAAGCTTTAGTGGTATTAAGCTACCTTTCTTTTGTCCTTGAGCATTAAGAATCAAAACTAATTCTTGATAACAAGAGAGAGGGAGAATCCCAAACCTGAAATTATGATACAGAATCTCAAGAAATTTTTTGCATAGTACCACCTGCCACCTCTTTGATAGCATTTTGGTGAGAATAGACCTTTTTCCTCTTTAAAATTGGAAATGGGGTAAATCTGTTGTTATGTTAAAAAAAAATTGTATTTCTTCTGATATTTTTTCTCTGTTGCCTTATTAAAGCCTAGACTTGCTATTCCTGGGCATATTAGGGGTGGCTGACGTAGTCTAATCCGTAAGCAGCTGGGTGAGTGGCTCTGCTAAGAGCCTAAGCCTATGAGAATACAGAAGGTAGGAACCATCTTACGGTGCTGGGGTCAGCCTGGAGGGATTTTTGGGTTTTTTTGCAACGTCTCAAACAGAACTGAGGTTTTCTCAGACCTGTGGTTTTGAGTAGCTGAGAAAAACCTCCTTCTCCTTCAACTATTGGGTGGATTTTAAAAGAAAGTCATGTTAAATGCCAGTCAGAAAGAGTGAACATGAATGTTAGCCCTTTATTTGATTGTTGCAGCGTGTGTTAAAGAGCTGCTGCCACCCATTTACAGCCTAATGTGTTTATTAGATGGGCTTCCCAGTGGCATCTTGAAGCATTCTTCAGGTAAAAAATTCATGAGCATTATTGGCTTTCAGGCTGCAAATGGAATATATCTTCTTCCTACTGTCTAATACACCACTCTAAAGCCATTACAGAGGAGCAAGGGAAAAGGTATTGTTGAGGAAGGAGCTTTCAGCTTAAACATTTGTTCATGGTCGGTTACTGCTTTTTGTAGATGGAGCAAAGATGTGAAGTGTTGGAGCTACTTTTCTGATCTTTTACACACAGGCTCAGTGGCTTTGCTAGTAAGTTATTTTCCTTTTCTTAGTTCCAGTTCGTGGAGTTCAAGAATAAAGTAGAATTTAGAAATATTGCCATCAAGCTTGTGTTAATGTTACCTGCAACAGGTTGTCTTTCAAATGTCATAGTGTCTTCTAAGTAACAAGTGTTATTTTCAGATAGAAAAGGCTACAGGTGTGCATCAGATTTTAGTACTAGGTTTTTTACGCTGACGAGTTTATCAGCTTGCTGCTACCACCTTTCTTACAGAAACTGTGTTTTCTATTTTCACTTTATACTGTGTGACTGTTGTAGGATAGCAAAGATTTTAGGCAGTTTCATCTATAGTGAAAGTGGCAGTGCTGTTTCAGGAAAAAAGCATACCCTTGAATAAATTAATTTGTATTTTTAATATGAAGTTCACATCACCAACTGTGGTATTCGATATCTTGCTTATTTTGGCAGACTGGCATTGTTCTGTTTGGGGTGTATCCCAGTTCCAGGTGTTCGTTGATGAAGGATGAGCACAGTAAGTTGGTTGTAGAACACGTGGCAGATGTATACCAGGGATGCAGGAGAATGGTTTAGTATAGCTTTAAATTTCTTTAGTGGATCTCTTTCTTTAATTTAATTTTACCAGACAATAGTGGTCTTTTTCTTATTCCTTTTATTTCCCTTGATTTTCACCTCTTTTGTTGTTGGTGGTGTTTTTGTTTTTTCTCCCACACACATTTCCAGACCCTTATCCATGTCAAAACACCTGTGCAAGAGAAAGTTTGCACGTGAGGAGGCTGAACTTTTTGGGGCACGGGGTGGTGCGTGAGTCGGGTGGGCTCTGTTAACTGCCTGGGATTCTGACAGGTGCCACAGTGAAAAGTCTGGGAATCCAGGGGGCCCTTTCCTCCTCCACTGCTGTAGCTCACCAGTAAAAGGTTGGCCTTAGGCTCCAGGGGGTCCAGTCTCTCATCTAACATCTTGTCCTGCCTCTGACAGCAATTTCCTTTTGACACCTGGGAAAGTGGCTAGCAAGTATTGCCTTCTGCAGAAGGGTTGAGGATTGCAGTATATATCAATATTACATATTTTGTGACTGAGAAATGAAGCCAGTGAAAAAAAGAGTTCATAAGTGGGAAAAAAATGTGAAGAATCACAAGTTGCATGTGATTTCCAACTTTCCTCCGACTTCTACCAGAATTAATGCTACACAGAGTGGACCAGTAATGTTGAAACCAAGACTGAAAGCTTCTAGTCATGGGAACTTCACAGGAAAAAAGAATGAATTATAATGGATGTGTGTTTGAGCTTAAAATTAACCACAGAAATATGAGCTGCTTATGTTTTTAAATGGGACTGTTAGAGAAAATGTTTACCAAACTCTTCACTGACTAGTAGTATTTTTCGACAGTAAACAGTATATCTGCTGTTAGTTACTCAATTAAACAGTGACTTTAGTAAATCACTTTTGTATTTATCAGTTGTATCTACACTAAATGCATGTACTGGTGTGCTGGAAGGGTAGTACAGTACTGCTACCTGATTGTCTGCTATATGGTACTTTACCTTTTGTTTGCTACTTTTCAGATTGAAATAGCAGCTTTGAAGGTGTAATCCTCATTTATTCTTTAACTGCATTTGCTAGGCTTATAATAAATCTGTCAGTTTAACAGGCCTTGTTTGGAAGATGGCCTGCCCTGATAAGAGATAAAATGCACATTATCTTCTTCTACATTGACTCTGGATGATTAACTGAATTTACTGGTGCTGAGGATCCGTGCTGGGAGGTTTACTCTGCATTCTGTGTTCCTTCATGGCAGTCGAGTGAAAAAGATATTACAAATTCACATAACTGATTTGTGCTAGATTTTTTTTTGTCTCTTCCTTCACAGAGCCTCATTTTTTTGTGTTAGTTTTGTTTTGTTTTTCTCCTATGTGTTTTATTTTTGGGTTTACATTGTTTTACTGTCTTTTCCACTTGAAAGATGAATGTCTCGTAAAGATATGTTTACTGTTGCTTTATAATTAGGTTAAGTCTCTCTGTGTTCTCTAACTTAGAGCAGTTGCTGGTGGAGGATGTGAAGGAGGATGTGCTGTCATGACAAGAGCAGAAACTATTGTTTTGCTCCTGATAACAAGAGAAAAAAGAGTTTAAGCCTCTTTCAGGCTCAGTCGTTTCAATCTGCCAACATCTGGTAGAAACTGGTTAGGTCTCAGTGACTGTAATTACTAATATAGACTGTCCAGGAGTTTATTAATTTAATTTTTCAGTGCTTGCAATTTACATTTAACGTCTGGAAAAATTCAACAGTGATTTTGTCTACAAGTATTTTGGATGCTTATGCCTGTGGTAGTGAAATGGAGAGAGCTGGAAAATATACTTACGGTGTTAAATGTAAATATAAAGAAAATATTCACTTACTTGAGATGTCCTGATGGTACAGGTCATCTTTCAGAGCCTAAAATTAGCTTTGTAGGAATTTTTAGTAGTAATAATTCTGCTTCTCTAATTATCTCCTTCCTTATATGAAAATACTGCACTGAGAGTATTTATCTTTCCATTGCTCTGTTGCTCCTCACTGGTGCCCAGCAGAATTGAAGCTTGAGGGGCATCTGAGTCAGCATTAGAAATTCAGTTTTTAGTTATTGTTGTAGAGTTTTTGTAAGACAAATGGAAAAACCTTAATATACATTGAGAAGAAAAATCTGCTTCTACCACTGCAGGCAAAATAGTAATCCCAGAGTGAGATATTATGTTTGTATTTTCAAGTGCAGTACAGCTCCCAGACAACTTACACAATAAAGAAGGGAGTGCCTGGTCTTGCATGACAGTTCATTCTGCAAGACAGGCATTCAAATCCAGCTTTGTAAAACATTTTCTTTCAAAAAAAAATTGGTTTAGTTCAGCATCTGACATGCCATGATGCTATTTTTCTCATTAACAAACATATTTCACTGCCTCTCTCTCCTCAGTGCAATGAGTACTGCTGGTTTTGTTTTTACTAATTCCCAATTTGGTTAATCCTTTTCCTATTCTATACCACACCAAATAAGCCTTACCTACTTTTTCTTGATTTTTCTCTCATAAGACAGATGGTAGAGCTGATATTACACTTCCATTTCTTCTAATGCACTAAATAAGGCTAACTGTTGAATTTATTTATCTTTCTTTTTTTTTCTGGAAATTCTTGCAGAGATGTGTAAAAAGATCAGAGGAGCAGGATGAATGCTACTCTCTAAACTGAAATAGTTCCCTATGGGGGACGTTAATTGAAGTAAAACTTTGAGTCTCTGACCTGTCATTGTACTTGCAGTGGCTTCAGTTTTGAATTCTCATATTTCCTGGGAAAAAATCAAGCTTGAAGCTTGGGAGTTTTATTTTCTGGTCTGAGAAGCTGTCCATGGGGTTCAGGAACCTAAGAATACTTAGAACAACTTTAAAAGGTCTTAAATTACCTATTTTTAAAATACTTGTTTATTTAATGTTGTGATTTTTTGAGTATTATAATAACAAAGAAATTTTGAGATGGATGAGTTAATGTGTATTTGAGGGAGTTGGGGCAAAACCTAAAAAGCACTATATGCACTTTAGCTGCTCCTGACTCACGGGTGTTTGTATGGCTACAGTTCATCTCTCAATTCAATCTAAATTCATGAGGTTTTTCCCTTCTCACTTGAAAGTTTCCTAAGTCCCTCCTACTCTTCGGTACTACTTGTGCCCAGAAGTCCTTTCTTCTGAAAAATGTGGTTTTAGTTTCTTGATGATGCTGCATTAAATTTGTAGCGGTACCTACACCCTCCAGATGTCTTCTTTTAGTAGTGTGCTTAGATCTTGAACATGAATTAGCTCATGGAACAAATTTTGAAATCGCTGCTTGCTTTTTGAAAACCAAGAGGAAACTGGAAGTGTGCTCATCTCTTTGACTCAACTTGTTAGAGTCATTGTTAAGAGGACACAGAGGTTTGCTACGGTCCTCAGCCTAAGGGACTCAAACCTCTATCCTCTGTGTCTCAAGACAGTGTTTGAACTACTTACCTGTGAGTTTAGCGATATGGGTTACACACCTAAAGACCCCTACTGCACTGCAGAGTTAATTAACCATGCCCTCTCTGCTTCATAAGCATGCAGTTTTGACAAGCAGATCGCCTACCACCTCGGAGGCTGCCCTTCATGGTGAAAAATGGATGCTCTTCTGCAAAGAAGGAGCTGAATCTCCATTGCCCAGTTTCTGGCTGTTTTAGTTGGTACATAATATTATGGAAGAGCAGAGCAGCAGATTATCGATCCACAGTTTTTCTAAAAAGGGGATTCCTCACTTGGGAGAGGACTTCAGGTTCTGAGTCCCAAAAGAATAGAAGAACTTCACTTATCCCAGTCAACCACTAAATCTCTGTGGAAATAGGGCTTGGAGGCACATCTTTTGGATTTTAGTACTGTGTACTAGGTACTGCTGAGTGGCATTCATTTTGGAATATGAGATTTTTTTAGATTGCTTTAGTATTGTCTGTCTAGCTCTTCACTTTCCAAGGCATATAACTCTGGTTTTTGCCTTCTACTCTGGAGTGTAGGCACCAACGAAACACAAAATGCAGAGCCTATGCATATCTTTGAGATACAGAATATCATAGAATCATAGAATGGCCTAGGCTGGAAGGGACCTTAAGAGACCGTCTAATCCAACCTCCCTGTCATGGGCAGGGATGCCTCTCAACTAGATCAGGCTACTCAGGGCTCCATCCAACTTGGCCTTGAACCCCTCCAGGGAGGGGCCAGCCACAACATCTCTGGGCAATTTATTCCAAAGTCTTGCCGCCCTCGTACTGAAGAATTTCTTCCTAAGGTCCAATCTAAATCTATTCTCCTTCAACTTAAACCCATTTCCCCTTGTCCTATCAGTGGACACTCTTGTAAAAAGTCCCTCCCCAGCCTTCCTGTAGGTTCCCTTACCTGCTGGAAGGCAGCTATTAGGTTCCCCCCAAGTCTTCTCTTTTCAAGACTGAACAATTCCTAGCTGCTGCAGCCTGTCCTCATAGCAGAGGTGCTCCAGCCCCTGGATCATCCTTGTGGCCCTCCTCTGAAGACAACAGATCCACGTCCCTCTTATGGTGGGGGCACCAGAACTAGATGCAGTATTCGAGGTGGGGTCTCACAAGAGTAAAGGGGGAGAATCACCTCTCTTGACCTGCTGACCACGTTTCTCTTGATACATCCCAGGATGCGGTTGGCCTTCTGGGCTGCATGAGCGCACTGCCGGCTCATGTTGAGCTTCTCATCTATCAGCACCCCCAAATCCTTCTCTTTGGGGCTATTCTCCACCCACTCTGTGCCTAGTTTCTATCTGTGCCTGGGATTGGCCTGACCCAGGTGCAGGACCTTGCATTTTGACTTCTTGAAGCTCATGCAGTTTGTACTGGCCCATTTCTCAAGCCTATCAAGGTCCCTCTGGATGGCATCTCTTCCCTCAAGTGAGTCCACGGCACCACACAGCTTGGTGTCGTCGGCAAACTTACTGAGGGTGCACTCAGTGCTGTCGTCCGTGTCGCTGACAAAGAATACGATTTTTAACAAAGACATAGGGGAGAGCAGAAAGCAAACATGATAATCGGTCATAGATTTCCAGAAAACGTTTGTGATGAGTAAAAAGAAACAAGTAACTCAATCTAAGAACAAACTGATAATGCTGCTGAGAAAAAGGCTTAATGGCCTGTAAGTGCAAACAAGATAGAATAAAATTAGAAAAAATGCATTTGTTTAGAACCATTTACTATGTTTAGTAAAGAGAGAAGGTGCTAGTTTCATAATAATGATACCACTTTTGTTCCATTAAATACAGAAGGATGAACTATAGATGTTTATGGTTAGAGGTTGGTTTTAATGTGTCCTCTGAAGCCTGATACTGTAGACCTAGTGGAATTCTGACAGAATAGCATCAGTGTGAATGCAAGAACAATTGAGCCGTGTGTTGGTGGTGAAACATTGGTGTTTGCAAAAATACACTTCCCTTTGAAGTAAGCCTGACAGAGTAGATGGGAAAACTATCAATAACTGTTCCTATTTGTGTTCTTGGGAAGGAAGGGGGAAATGGAGGAGGGTATTCTCCCTAAATGCTTACCCTTTGCTACTCCAAGAGGAGATGACAGAAGTTTTGACAGGTTTTCATGAAAATTTTTGCTTCCTTTCTAAAACAGTTAACTGATTTACATTTCTCAGATAATACTTGGGAATAAGCATAAGAAACAAGGATTCCTCAGCCTAAGTTTTTTTTCTTAAATTTTAGGTCACTATCTGAGACTGGCTCAGAGATCAGATGATCTCGGGAATGTACAGTTTTCATCATGCTGATCACTTTTTCTCATCCTGACTAGTCAGTGAAAAATTTAGCCATTGGAACAGAACCCCAATGACAATTCCAGTTCTTCATTGGCAGGGACATGGAACTGCTGTCTCCTCACAACGTCTCTCTAGTTGTTGTGACAGTTTTCTTAATAGTATCTTGCTTCTTCCTTGGAGCTCTACTTGGGATACCTGTGAGATTGCGCATTTTCAAGAAAGTGTTTAGTTCCTAATGAATTAGAGAAATGTATGTTTCTACTTTTGTACCTAGATAAATTAGGATATGAATAACTGATGGGACTGGAAATTGATGAAGATAGGTGGTTGTTAAGGAACAGCCAGTGTCACAAGGACACTGGAGGCAGCGGTAGGTGTTTCATGCTCTGCAGTAGGATCAGCGCTGGTGTGTGCTGTGAATGCCCTGACTGGGTCGCTCTGAGTTCTCCAGCAGATACACAATGATGGATTTCATGATGGTACATCTTGCCTTTGAGAGCTCAGCTCTGTTCCGCTGCAGAACCATGGCCTTCTTGCAGTGGGCAATTCTCAGAATGCTGGCAGTACGTATGTACATGTAGATACACATATGTGTGTGTAATCTCCTTAGAGAAAACAATAATCCATGTCAAAGACCAGCTGGGAGCTGTATGTTCCAGGCATGATCCAGTCTTTTTCATGGAACTTGATTAGTATCTAGAAAAAGGAAAATTACTCCACCTATATTTTTCGTACAAAGAAAGGAATTTATTCCTCTTTTTTTTTCATTCAGAAAAATGTTAGATGGTGTTCAGTTCTGAATCTGAAATGGCTTTGAGTCTTCATTTTTTTTCTCTAGTTTCAATAAGTAGCCTTTCTCATTATCCGTCCGGGAAAGTAAGATTTCCAGTGTGAGCATCCTATAAGCAACATGTACTCTGATAGATTTTTATAAAGTGCCAAAAATAAAAAGATAAGAAAAAAAAAGATAGGGGGAAAAAAGAAAAAAAAATTAAAAAGAGAGGGAACTGCAGTTTTAACACACAGCAGTTCCCTCAAGTTCAGTGCATGGCTGACTGGGCCAGCAGAAGGAAAGGAACTGATGGGGCAGAAATGAGGGACTTGAAGGCCCCTTGTTTTGACACCTGATTTCCTTTTTATGCCACCATGAAGTGATCATAGAGCTCCAGCTCTTGATTAAGCATGGTACGAATCACCTCCTAGAGACACTCACCTCAATCATGGCCCTCATGTTTTTCTCCTAACCCCAAACAATACAGGAGCTCCAAAATGCCTGGCAACAACTCTCTACCATCACCCTTACAAAACTGGCAACAGAAAAGCAGACGATGAGCTAGAACAGCCCTGTCTTGCGTGAGCCTTTTGGTCATTTACATCATCTTCCTGTACCCTTTGTAATAGTGATTACTGCCTCCCAAATATTGATACTTAACCTGGGGCAGGTGGGTTTCATCTACTCCTACCAGTATGTAGGGCAAGAGGTGACCAGAAGTTGGGTGGGATTTCCACGGGCTGTTTATTGAACAAATAATAATAAGCCTGTGTTGTTTTAACACATGATAGCTTGATAAGTTATTTTCCTAATGAGGTTGACTATATTTACAAAATATTCATCAGTTCCTGGTTACAATCAAAGAGTTGATAGCACCTAGGTTGCCCACCACAGATTTTCTTCTGAAGGAGTCATGTAGCATTTTGTAGGGTCATAAACCCAATGTTTTTATGGGAATCTTTCAGACAAACTCTATTTCGAATAATAGATTTAGCAAGTAAAAACCGAGTTGAGCATGGAACAAGAAACTTGGAAATACAAACTGTGAACTCAGGATTTTTCCACCATAACCCATTCTCGCATTTTCTTCCTTTTAGTTGCTGATATGTGTTCAAGATGAGTGGGATGGGAGAAAATACCTCTGACCCATCCAGAGCAGAGTCAAGAAAGCGCAAGGATCCCGATCAGCTCGGACCCAGGTTAGACCATTTATGTTACTCGTACACGTATTTTTCAGGTAGAAAATGACAGATTTTGCATTCTTGCAAATAGAAGAACAGAAGTCAGTCTCAAACTACTCTGATTCAGTAAATCTGTGTTGTTGTGGATTTGGGATGGAGGGGTCGGGTCTTTTTTTTTATTTGTTTGTTTATTTTAAATCCAGTGCAGTGCCAAAAATAGCAAAATTTTGTGACAGAATAGGAGGTATGTAAAAAAAATGTTTTTTGGTTGCTCATTGCAGGGAGTCTTCAGTCACTCATTCTGGCAATCTAAGATTTTTTACCAACTCCCTTGTGCATCATAATCAGGGACTTGAAAAATATTTTTGAGTTTTGTAGCAGTTGCGTTACCAGCGCAAATAAATTTTAAAGTATAACCACTCATTCACCATTTTTTCTCACAACTGTCTGCCATGATTTCCCAAGAAGGCAGGGAGCTGTTTTATTTTCTTATACACAGTCACTATATGATAATCTTTGGATTCTCAACGCCACGTGGAGGGATGCTTGTAAATGTTCAAATTCCACCCCCCAAATTAATCTTCTTTTTCTAAAATTTCAAATCTCAGACCTCTTTTGAAACAAAAAATATGACTGCTGCGAAAAAATAAGTAAAGTTTCTTTTTAATGCTCCTTTCTTTTTTCCAGAGGAAACCTTTCTGCTTGAGAAACTTACATTTTTGTAGTGCGAAGGGGTGATTCTCTTTGTTTTTTGCTAAACTGCTCTCAAACCATTTGAAATCATCTTTGAGCTGGCCGGAAGGCAAGCAAACTGACATTAAATACGACATTTTTATAAACTCCTCTTTCAGCCCTAAAAGAAGCACTGAAAAACGCAATCGTGAGCAAGAGAATAAATACATAGAAGAACTTGCAGAACTGATTTTTGCAAATTTTAATGATATTGACAACTTTAACTTTAAACCTGACAAATGTGCAATCTTGAAAGAAACTGTGAAGCAAATTCGTCAGATAAAAGAACAAGGTAAGAAGACTAATTAATTAACTTTGAATATTATCTGCATTGATTATTACTTTATTTCTGGCAAACCTGATAGTCTCTTCAGCTTTTCTTTAGCAAATTCCCAGGTTTTTCATTAATCAGTGATGAAAAATGCTGTAATGTCACGTGAGCGGAATGTGTTAAGTATCATAGTTGGTTTTTTAAAATAAGCTTCACAGAAAAAGCAAAAAGAGAATATCGATCAGTCTGATGTGTGCATTTAATGGAACTGAAATCAGTTGGGCTTTTACAAAACTTAAACTAGCAAATGGCTTTTGGGGAAAACTGAAAAAAAAGACTACTTACATACTTCTGCGTGGATGCTGAATCCCTGCAAAATAGGACTAATCCAGGGGAGTGGGGTGTGAAAGTATTCTGCATCCCCCTTTTGCTTTCTTTCGTTGGTATGAATAGATATTGTGGACTAAATTATCTGCATCCCTTAAATGATGACATCATATCCTCAACTACAATAGATTTGAAACTATTCTAATCTCTAGATAGGGTCCTGTTATAAATGTAAACCAGAGAACGTGACAGTTTTCTTCCTGTTCTTTGTCTAGAAGATTAGTTTTGTATTTCTTTTCTTTTTGATATATTTCCTATTTAAAGAAAAAAAGAACGAATCTTTAAGAAACTTTAAATTTTTGGAAGTGGGTTTTTGTGGCACAGGCCTATCTGGGCAGGCGTGAATAGTGCCGCAGGTGTTTGGGGCAGATGCAGATTCTTAAAGTAGGTGTGTATCATTTTTCTTTGATCGTAAAAGATGGCAATTTCTTTAGAAACTGTATTTAGAGCAATTTCTTTGGTTTTCAAACACTTAAATTAACATCTTTCGCTTTCTCCATAGTCTGTGATTTCTGTGGGAAAATAATGCTTCCTTTTCCATACTCCGGGTGAAGTTATAAAAGTAGAGATTACATGTTGCATAATTTAGATACAGATTTATTTCTAAAATAAGTAGACAAGTAGATCTGCAGTTTCAGACATCAGCCCACTCAAAGCTAATGGAAAGTGGGAAGTGTCAAATTGTGTCAGCTGCCTCCAAAGTGGCTCTAATTGATTAACCTTCGGGAATGTTCCTGTTTCTAAGCTTGTTCTCCTCTTATTGCTGTTAGGTTGCCATAATGTTTAAAATGGATATTCTGTTGAAGTTGCCGTGCCCCGTATTTTAGAAGCATACCTCTTAGCCCTGCAGTGTGTCCATCGTTGTTTTGCACCTTACTGACTTTGGGGAGTTTTTTGTTAGTTTTGTTCCTTATTTTCTGTTCTTCTTTTTCTCACTTTCTGTTTTGGATTTTTGTTTTCCTGTCACCAAGAGACACATTCTTCTTATCCTTAACTGAGAAGGGATTAGGAGAAGAAAATTGGGTTTTTCTGGGAAGTGGATACACAGAGAAGAATCTGTTAGTCTACTTGATATTTCTCTCAGCAGCTCTGGAAAATCTGGTCTGTAAATCTGGCTCTAACTAATTGCAACTTTGGAAAATTCAGAGTTTTGTTGTTCAGGACTAGTACCATAAAAACAATTTTCATATTGTTATAAAACATTCTCACTCATCAGCCCAGGTTGCAAGTAAATTATTGAAGTCACCATAGGCCAGAATTGTACCAAAGCTTAATGTGCATTTAATTTTCTGAGCTCATAAAGTTTCATTGCAAAAACAACTGAAAATAAAATTCTAAATACGGGCTAAAATACAATGACTACTGCTTATTTCAACAAGTAGAAGTCGTTTGCAATCCTTGAGCAATAAAGATACTAAATTACTCTTTATGATGTTACACAAGGTTTTTCAGCCAACAACAATTAGATTTTCTGCGAACTGTTTGGGTCTTTACGTAAAACTCATAGCTAGTACAGACTAGACTTCAGTCTAGGGTCCCTCTCTGCGGGGCACTGCAAAATGCTAAGACCTTCAAGGAGGTCATTAATAGTATCTCAAGATCTAGAAACAAAGATTAGATTACTTGAAATTATTTAAAATACTTGAATTTATTTAAACTAATTAAAAGTTTGGTGCTAGTTTCTACATAGAAGCTACATCTTTTTGTTGTAATAGGGAATTTAAAAGGATTCTTTTAACAAAAAATAATTTGATGACAAAATACTCTTAAATGCAGTGTTGATTTGGAATTTCGTTAACATTTGCATTTCATCAACAAATAGGTTTCACATACAAGTAGACAGTCAAACTGCACAAAAAGTACAGTACACCTATACTTGTGTTGAGTGTCACAAAAAAACCCTGACCTAAGCAAGGCAAACAGATTGAAGAGCTAATGGGGCTGTTACTATTGCTGTCTCATGTTTTATTGGTAGGTTATCACCTCACATTGAGAATCCTGTGCATATGTGTGTGTGTGTCTATATATATGTATATATTTATATATATATTCGTCATTTAAATGCATTAGTTTTCAGGTTGTTCCAGATCTTTCTGATTGCTTTTCGACTGCCAAGATGTGTTAGAAGACCTTTACAATGGAGAAACACTTGCATTATTTTAACAATAGCTAGTTTTAAAACAAAGTCATGAAAATCATAGAATCATTTAGTAATACTGTATTTGCATAAAGTGCCGTGAGACTCAGATTAAAAATCATATTTTCTTACAGTTAAGATGTTTCTTTGATTTTTTAGTGTTACACCAAATACCTCTAGAAGAAAACTAAATGAAAGTGATTTTACACTAACACAAATTACGACAGCTCAGTTTTTGCACAATGGGTCTGCTCTGCATTTCTTCAAAACCAGATTAGATTAAATTAGTAAAAACTTATAGCTTTATTATTTAGAAGTTTTAGTGAAGAGGTTGAATTTTTTTGAAATAAATAATATTCTTCACAATTTTACACATTAAGGTCTAATTACTTACAAAAGTACAGTCTGTTATAAATACCTTGTAAAGCCACTGAAAGCAACAAGTTTTAGAGCTGCTACTGAAATTTAACAAGGAGACTTAGAATAAGTTCTAGGAATGAAAATGAGGAAGGAAGAATACACATTGATATTCGTTTCCCACGTCAATCTTGCTGGGCTCATAGCTGAAAAAAGTAATGTATTTTTTTGCTGTAGTAAATACTATATAATATAGTATAATGTTATCCTGATCCATTTTACATGCAAATATATATTTGCAATACTGTATCTGTTATCTTTATATCATTTCTCACAGTATATGCTTCAAAGATTCTTCAGTTGTGGTATTTTAGAGATTCAGTTTATTAGAATTTGAAAGCAAGTTATAAATACATGCATATAACTGAATTCATTAGAAGAATTAAAGCTGTTCAAAAGATGTAACCATTGTGTGTAGTTTTAATCTGGATTTTGAAATATTTTTTGTACTTGGGAAAATGAAGACAAGTTTCTTTACAAAAGCTTAATTTTCTACATAGGACTTTTACCATATTATCTTATGGTGATTGGGTAGAGATTTGTGAATGTCCAGAGAAGAATAAAAAAAGTGATTTTAGCATGCAGATGAAACATATATTAATGTAAATCTTAAGTGCATATTTCTGCTGGGGATTTGAGACGTGTTTCAGGCACTTGAGGGAAACAAAATCCCTCAGTTTTTTTATTTATAGTGTAAAAATTATATGAAATGTTGGTTTTATGGTTGTGTTACGTGGTCATGAAAGCTCTCCTGTTTTTTGTAGTAATGTTAAGTTACTTTGAGAGAGTAATAGTTATATGTGCTGCAGATAAGTTCATAATGAATGCAAGCACAGTAAGTTCCAATTTGCACATGCTTTATTAAAAAAGAGATTGTTTTAGGCAAGTGTAAAGACCACTGGGGATGAATGTTCCTTTGTATGCCAGATAGCCAGGAAGCTATAAAGCCATTTGATTTGTACTTAAGAAATATACTTGGTAAGCTAATACCTGATTGGTTTTATGATCCTACCTTATTTTTAAGAAAAAACTTCAGCACTTAAGACAGATTCATTTCAGTTTGATCAGTATGGCTGAAAATGGTTTCTTCTATCTGAAGACAGCAAATAAAAGGATTTTGGATTCTCTTCTTTAGATTACAATCAGTTGAATTGTTTCATGTCAATCTGATTTGTTTTCATACCTACAGTAGTCCTTTTCCTTGAATCTTGTCATCTGCTTGACTCCCTTCACTATGTTAGCATTCTTTTTCTCATAATTGGTTTTGATTGATTTGTCCTCCTTTAGCTGATTTTTTTTGTCTTTCTAGGTATTAAGCAGGATATGAAAATTAAACTTTTGCCCTTAGTTTAAAGCTCCTTATCCATCATGCTGACATCAGTCTCAGCAGGTAAATAGCTCACATTTTAAAGCAGAGACTGTTGGTTGCATTCGCCTCTTGAACACGTCCTGGGTCAGGCTACAAAACATCCTTTCCTGTGTTATCTAGTTGTGCTTTTACCCTCTTCTCTGAATGTCAGCAGTGCAGCAGGTACAGAGGATACTGAAGATCACCTTAAGCTTATTCAGCAGTTTTTTTAGCTAAGCAGTCCCTGACCCCTTCAATAGGAATGCTGAAGAGCGTGTCCTGACATCAAGTACAATACAGGGCTTTTTCCTCGTTTCCCTTGAGTGCCTTTTATTAAATTCCATCTCTGCATCTCTTCTTTTTCTCTGACTCTCCGTGCTTTTCTGTTTTCTGTAGCCTTTTTTTAGGATGGCATCCACCTGCCTGTCTTAGATTCACGTACAGTGGGATGGAACCTGCTGTGCCAAAGTATTCCCAAATGCAATTTTATGCCTCAGTTCTGTTTTCCTACAGGGGCCAGCTTTTACGTGTCACCAGTTTCTGAAGAGGTTTTCTGTTCTGTAGGTCAGCTTTTCAGTAGCACTCGGAACGGATATCAGGGTGGTGATTATCACTCTAGCTGTTAATGTACAGTTTTGAGTTGCCAGATCTCATTTTCAGAATAACCTTACAAGACAGACCTTGGACAGAATGAATCACCATGTGAAAGTTAAACAACACTGGGAGAAGAAGTCCTTGATGAACAGAGATATGCAAGAGATATGGAACCTGTAGGAATTTCAAAAGAAGTCTTGTTAATCATATTTATCTTCTTTTTCTGGTTTCACATTTGAGAGCAAAAGCAGTTTTTGCTTCCCCATAGCAGAACTACTTTCTAAACACAGGGTCAGTCCAACAGATAGTCTTGTTGCCTCCAGCACCAGTATGCAAGTAAAATTGCTTGCTTAAGGAAAACAGCATGATCTTAAAGCTGTAATGAGGTGTTACTTTGACTGCTGCTACTTTGAATTTATTAGATCTGAATTTAGATCCATATTTCGCAAGGTATTTAAGCAACTGCCTAACTTTAAGCATATGAGTAATCCCTGTTAAATCAGTGGAACTACTTAGATGTCTGAAGTAATGTGCCTAAATATCTTACCAAATCAGTATATATTAAGGCAAGAGAACGTATGCAGATTGGTTTTTGTTTTGCAGATACCGTAGTTGGTCAATTTAACTATAATTTTTTTTTTAATGTTAATCTTATTTGAGATGGCAGAAGATTTAAAATTGGTGCCAGTTTTTGAATCTTTTTTAAAGGAGTTCTGCATGGCTATTATTATTTATATGTGCTGTACTTTCAGCCTGATAGGATTTTAAGAATGAATTAAGTGCCAGAGGAATTTATGCTGTGAAGTCAACCAATTTATGCAGAGCATTTACAAAAAAATCTATTACTGAATTTGCTTTGCTGTCTCCTCTACCTACAGCTGAGAGTGATGCACTGAAAATGGCTTTGATCTTCCTCTGCACATTGTAAAGCTTTTTGGCTAAATATCCAGTTATGTTGACTTTACTACTTGTGTGCCTCCAGAGAACTACTGAACTTAAACTGGTTTTTGGGAGTGCAGACCATCAGCTCCTTTTCTTGCGCTGATGAAAAGTAGTCATCACCCAGCGTACCTGTTAAGTGGGAAATTTCCTGGAGTTTGCTTGTTTTACTGGAGCTGCATATCATGCAGAAGAGTGACTTAGGCCTTATCTACACATAAATTATGGCATTTTAGCTAAACAAATAGTTTTCTGTGGAAGCAGTGTTATAATTTAATTAATATGAATTATGAGAGGAGTAACTGAAGACATCTTTATGACATATCGCCGTGTCCACACATGCTGAAACTATTGAGAGAACTGGGATTGTTCAGCCTGGATAGAAGAAGGGAGACCTTACTGTGGCCTTTCTATATATTAAGGGGGCTTATAGGAAAGACAGGGACAAAAGGAGTGACAATTTTTATAATGAGAGTGGTAAGGCACTGGAATGGGCTGCCCAGAGAAGCTGTGGATGACCTGTCATTGGAAGTGTTCAGGACTAGGTTGGATGGGGCTTTAAGCAATGCGATTTAGTGAAAGATTTCCCTGTCTCTGGCAGGGTGGATGGGGACTAAGTGATCTTTAAAGCTCCCTTCCATCCCCAACCAGTCTGTGATTCTATGATTCTCTTGCTTTAAGAAAACAGACAAAAGTAATCATCAAACTGGTAATCAGAATTGTGAAACTAGTGTAAAAGCTATACGCTTAGTAGGGTTTAATGGATTGCTGACATCTTTTACTTCCTAATCATGGTTAGTCCTATCTGCTGTTGTAGTATTTAGATTTAGATTTTGTAGTATGTAGATTTAGGTCAATTTTGTTTTTATTTGTTTTGACTAAGAACAAAGTGGCCCAAAAATGTTAACAAGGGCATGCAGCAGCAGGATGAGGGGCAATGGTTTTAAACTACAGCAGGGTAGATTTAGATTATATGTTAGGAAAAAGTTCTTTACGATGAGGGTGGTGAAACACTGGAACACGTGGCCCAGAGAGGTGGTGGAGGCTCCATCCCTGGCTGCATTTAAGGTCAGTCTTGATGCAGCTCTGAGCAACCTGATCCAGTTAAAGATGTACCTGCTCACTACATGGGGGTAGGACCTTTAAAGAGCCTTTAAAGCTCCCTTCCAGCCCAACACATTCTATGATTCTACATTCATGTGCAGGCTGCAACCGCACCTGTGGGAAATGAGGCAGCTGTTGAAAGCCCTGGTTCCACTATCCCTGACTGCCTCTTGGCCATAAATTTCATTCCCTCCATTACCTTGACAGTAGCATTTGTGCAGTTATGTGGTGAGCCTGACCAGTATTTTTGATTTGACCAGGAGGAGAGGATCTGTCTGCCCATGGTTCTGTGGTGAGGCCCCCTCCAACACGAGTCCAAGGGTGCCAGCAGTGACTGAGCTGTGGGCTAACGCCCAGCGTCTGTTTTGGTGCTTCTGGGCATTGCAGAGCATCGAGTGATGACTATCACTTAGCAAGACGTGTCATTTCTGTGGGCTTCAACTTTATTGATGATGGATGACTTCAGTTTTAGAGATAATTTGTTTAAAGTTTTAGACCAGAAGTCTAAGCTTTGACTCCACATTGTGGTTCAGAGTTGAAAAGAAACAAAACATTCACTCCTTGCTGTTAAAACAGTAGTCTTTTTCAGGAAGAAATAGTAGTTGTTAGCATGTGTTACAGGAAAACTTACTTGTTTGTTTTGCACCCTACTTGTATTTTGCTTTTCTTTGCTCTTTTTTTTTTTTCATAACATTTAAATGACCAAGAGAGAAAATCATTCAAACCAATGGAGCATGGTTGTTTATGTTCTGTAGCTGCAGAGACAGTTGATACCTATGTTGGGGAATACTATAAAGGATTGAGCTTTGTCTCCTATATTTAACATGCTTTGGGGGCTATGTCTCAAGTGTTCCTCTTTGTTCTTTGCAGGAATATTTTCATTAATGTTTTGGTTTTATTACTTTAATATTTAACAATCCTAGAATGGTCTGTGTACTTCTGGGAGTGTAGTAAAAATGTCTTATATAAGAAAGATGAAGACATCTTGAAATTTAGGATTTTGGAGGCTCATCCTTGGAGATAGTGCATTGTTTTCAGGCTGCATTTAAACTATCACTGAGCACTTTAAACTTCAAAATTTTACAGTTTTTCTTTTGCGGTTTATCATGAAAGCTCCTGTAAACAGTAAGCATCATAAATTCATTTAGCATTTTAAATTTGGGGGGAAAAAATACAGACATATAGACTGACATGCAGCCCTCCACAATATGAAGTAAGCTCTTGAGTCTAGTGTTTTCTAACCGGCTGCTCTGTCTTCAGAGATGTCTGTTCACTAAGAAATACTGTGTTTAGATGCTAAAGAAGGATTGCAGGCTACTTATTCAAGTCTTCATGTATATGTTTGTGATGTTTTATTGCTGGAAAGTATGCAATGTAAAAGGTGCTGACTGTAGAACATCAGGGCTTGCTGTGTGTGTTAGATTAGCGAATGCAACGTACTAAACTCAGCAGCATGTAAAGCAAGTAAATGAAGAAGGAGACTTCATGTTACTTTGACGGTCTCTGTGAAGCTTAATTTATGCAATAGCAAATTAATTGACTCAGAGTAGTGATGATACTTCAGTCAAAATAAGATAATCTATTATAAGAAACCTAGCTTTTGTTACACAGCTTTTATCTTTTCTTTTTAAAGACTGCAGCCTGAAAAGTGATAATATAATATTTACTCACAATAGGGTGCAATGCCTTTCATACTGTGTTTGGATCCTGAAAACCTGTGGTTTCACAGCACATTAAAGAGGTATTGATCAAAGGCTCCTCTGTGTTCAAACTAGAACCAAGATAATTGCGTCTGTTCTAAGTTATGCATTTTGTTATTTCTGTGAAAGATTCTGCGTATGGACGGTTAGGTAGAAATAGAGGTCCTTGAATGTGAAATGACTGAGGATATGAAAAACAATTACTGCTTCAGCTTTCAGTTTCTTTTATGAAAACTCACAGGGTGCAACTGAGGAAAAAACCTCTGAAGTTTGAAGGATTATGTGGCAAGTAATCAGTTACTTGCTCTGTCATGGACACTGGTGAGCTCCTAGTGATGTCCTCAGGCAGATAGTTAGGGTTAGGCAGCAGAGATGTGTATGTCTTCTCTTTCCTTTTGTCATTTAAGTGTGTGGCACATTGATGTGTATTTACAAGACAGTGGGTATCTAGTGTACACATTACATACTTAAACACACATATATTCTCCCTCTTTCCTCTGAAACCAAATCCCTCTTCTTTAGCTTGTAGAGGAACAGAGCAAATGTCAGAGGATGGAGACGGAAAATTATGTAAATTTAAGTACTGCTCAAGTACAACACTTTCAAAGCAGGTATTCCATAGCTGGAGATGCTCCAGATATTGCCATATTATTTGAAATTGTATCCATGTGCCTCTTTGGAAGAAGCAGCAGTGTGGTACCTCTATTCACTGAGGCTCTGTTCATCTTGAAGCAGAAAGGCAAGTCCCTGCAGACCTTGCTTTTCGTACTGATGCCAAACGAAATGGAGCTGTGCAGCGTGCCTGCTGCAGAGGACTCTAACACAGAGAGGTGGAGTATGGTCAAACAGCTGCAATCAGTGGCTAATGCCAGCTCATATGTAAGGTGCAGATTCTTAGTGGAAAGTTAATTGAAGCAACCTAGCGAAGAAATTGGTAGGTTCCATCAGCCCTCTGAACAGATTTGAGAGTTCTTCAAAATACATATTGGAATTCAGTGGAGGTTCTTGGCATGATGCAGGAGTCACTTGGTGAAACGTTCTGCTTTTTCTTCTGAGGTATTGGTACTTTTCTTTCTTCTAGTTTCCTAGAAAGACTTGGAACAACCTGCAGTTCCCATGATCCTTCTGAGAGACATGTCTTCCAGAGACAGGTTATTCTATGTCAAATTAGATCTGGGCCTGTGTTCAACATTGAAGAGGAAGTGTGCTTAAATATAACAATTGATTCACTTGGAAATAAGAAAAAAAAGAAGAGGAAGTGATATCAAGGTTGTAAATTCTAAATAAAGATTGGAAAACTCCAAAGGACCCTCATTTAGGTTTTTCTTAGTTGGTTTGTTTTGGTGTTGGGTGGAAAAATATCGAGGTATTTTGTGTCAATAACGTAAAATGTCTTCCTGTCTTCCTTCTTTTGTACAATACTTTTCACCTCCTTAGGTTGGAGGAAATTTTTCAGTGTTTGAGTTTATTTTTTTTCTGTCTTTAGTTATTTCATAGTATGCCTCTTGAATTTTCTGCGCACAATGCTCCCTGTCACCAGCTGTCAAAAATGATATCGTTATGTAGAATGGATTTTCTCGGTATTTCTTTATTTCTCCCTCTTCTCTTGAAGGGCTTTATTTTTCAGCCTTTGCTGTTTTCTTTTCTATCCTTTTTAATAATTGTCCTGCATTTGGTTTTACACTTCTTGCCCAGTTACTCCCTCTCTTGCCTTAAGTGTGGCTTTAGAAAATAATTTTAGGACCAACATCACAATAGCTTTCACAGTTTTATTCCATTCCCTGTCATCTCTCTGATACTGTTATTTCTCTTAGTGCTGCAATAAGAAATCAGTGAATAGTTTTAGGAAATGTGACAAAATTTACTAATGAATCATTGAGTGTTACATTGACTGATATAAATGATTATTGTGATTACTATTAAGCTTACAAGTTGAGTCTAGCTGCTAGAGATACTTATTTTAACTGGACATTGTAATATAGCTTGTCAGGCCATTGTCAATATTCAAAATATAATTATGTGTTTGCTATAGCCAATCTAAAGTTTAAAGTTGCCTAGTAAGTTTTTCTTTTCCTTGTTTTTTTTCATCAGTGATATAGGCAGAGAAGCCAGTCCATAAAATCTTTTTATTTCAACATCCTTTATTTCAACAGCATAAAGCCTTTCCAAAGGTGGGGTTTGGTTGTAGGTGTTTTTTTTGGTTTGTTGGTTGGTTGTTGGGGTTTTTTTTGTTCAGTTTGGGTGTTTCTTTAGTAAGGGCTTTGGCCCAGATCTGGAAATGGCTTAGAATTTAGAAACCTAGCTCAAAAGCTGCTATCCTTAAATGTTTAGGCCGAGGTGGACTCATAATCCGGTGGAAATAACAACTATTATTTAAAAGGTCTCACCTCTGGTGCTCTTAATGGGTGAAGTGAGGAGCAGGCACCCACATTCCTTTTTGCAAATTCCTTTTTGTAAATTGTGGTCTGATTCTCGGTTATCGCTTCTGGTCCAATGCATGGGCTTGGCTGCAAATCCGCTTTGTGCCAAAGAGGGGACATGACTGGAGTCATACCTTCATCTTCAGCATTTCCTGGTTAAAGCTACATTTGTTCAGCGTCCTCCGTGCAACGATCACCACATGGGGCCACCTCACTCTCAGCCAGCACTGTGTCAGGACCTTGGGGCTGGGGAAGAGCAATGAGGCTACTGGTCCGGCTGTGGCAGCACCCGCTGCCACGACACACAACATCCCTTCCAGTGAGCTGCTCGTCACGCGTGGTTAAGGCAACACTTTTCAAGGCAGGTCAAAGTTTCTTCTCAGAGGAGAACTGATAAAGCTCACTGAGAAAATAGAGAAGGCAGTACTGTTTAATTATATTTCTGTTTATGGGTTATACTGGCTTATTTAAGGCTAGGTGCTTTATAACTCTGAAATAGAGAACAAGGAACGATAACGCCTAATTAATTAAGTTGGAAGTATGGTTCAGTCTACTGAAAGGAGCTCATTTGTACCTATCAGTTCTATTAGCAGGCATTTTAAAATATGACAGAACGAATTAATGTAATTGAGCTTAAAAGTGACTTTGGATGTAAATCTTAGCAACAAGATAAGCTAAACTTTTCTAAGGTGATGAAAAAAGATCTTTTAATTTTAGAGAATATCTTAAAGATATGTGCTAATAATCCTTACTATCCTTCCAGTGGCCATGCTGTACCTGATGTAATGTAGCCACTGTGGAAATACATGGAATTAATCTTAACACAGTTTCATAAAAGCTTTGAATTTAAAAAACGTCCTGCAAGTAAATAACATGCAGAAATAAACAGGTTCTTTTAAGCAGCTTTGGTTTTCCTTCTGCTTTCCTTGCAGTAATAGGAGCATTTCTGTTTCTAAATTGACTTAAATATTTGGCTGAGGCCTTTGATGGTGGCTCAGAAAAGCAAGAAGAGAGGCCCCAGCTTCTATTTCTGAACACTGGGCTATTATAGGAAGAAAACTTTACTTGTCCTTAATGATTTAGACCTTTTCATAAAAGATTTATCTACTGTAATCCGAACTATTAGAAGCAGTAGGAGCCCTGTTACACACGTTAGCATGGACACATTAAATTAAACTTGTTTCTGTTCTTCCTTAGCCGTCTTCAATTATCTGTGCTCCATTTTGGCCTACTCTTTATTATAGAAGCTTTTTTTCTTTCATGGGCTCATAGGGAGCCCATAATCCATCATATTTCTTTTTGGTGCACCATATTAGGTCTCTTGAAAACTTTTGCAGTCGTCAGCAGCAATTTATGAAAGTTGTTGCGAATGATCTGGTCTGTCACAAAGATTTATCACTAGCATCCTAAAATAAAGAAGATATTTTGTAATCATGGCAATGTGGCATTCGAAGAAAGGGAGTCATCTGTTTCCTTTTAACAATTGGTTGAGTATGTAAGAGTAAGGCTTCAAGAAATGGAGTCTGGTTAGATTAATATTCCTTTCCTGTATGTTATTTTGACCTATGTTTTGGAAACCTTAAGTTTAACTAACTTGGCAATTGCATCTGCAGATTCTAGTCTAATGAGTGTTAACCCTTGTATCTTTATTTTCAAAATCTTGCCTGTGTTTTCACGCTTCAGAGAACCAGCTGGAGAGCTGTTAACTATTCTGAAAGCAATATATTATTTCTGAGACAGTGATGGAGTCCTGTTTTGAACGAAATTCTCAGATCCTGTCATACTTCTTGTTTTTGAATACATCAGCTCAGCCAAAATGTTAAAGAACATCAGGATCCCACCATTTAGACATTCAAATTAATATTGTTTTTAGAGATGAATTATCAAAACAAGATGAGATTACTCATTAAGTAAATATCTAGCAGTTATAGAATTGTAAATGCCAAAAAATACAGTCAAATTTTCTGTCCTAATTCAGTACATTACTTTGTTAAACTGAGTGATGCCAAATATTTGTGTCTAATATTTCAGTGCAGAGGTCAGTTAGCTTGGCTCTTGCTTTTGAAATTCAGCCATATTAATGTAACAGATTTTAAGTCAATGCTGATGAATGCATGGTGCTTGTTATCATCTACAGTTGAGTAGTTTACGTGAGATTTTTTTGAAGTCATCTAAATATCAACAGAAGCAAAACTGTTTCCTGGATATGTAAATGTTTGTGTATATAACTGCAGATACGTATGTTTGAATCTTCTTATCTGATTCTAGAATAGAATAATAAGTGACTGATTAAATTGAGGGCATTTTTAGTTAAGCCAGTGTACTCCTTTGTTGTCCAAGTACTGTATTTTAGGAACTTATAAACTATTCTGAATTACAACACAACCAGTCCTAGGAAACGTAAATGCATTAAAAAAAAACCCAAACAAACCCCCAAAACTTCAGCATTTTAAAAAGCATTTTAAGTCAGTGAAAATTATAAATTCTTACCACCAATTCTGGCCTTTTCGTAACAAAGTCTCTTGGGCAGGCAATGCTTTGATGATTAATTTATTTATGCTCTTTCTCTAGTCAGTATACTCTGGAAAGATAGTGGTCTTTTTGGAGTAAAGAGAAAGGATATAGCTTGAAAACATAGGAATATATACATACACATTTGATTTGTCAGTTTGCAAGTTAAGCACACCCTTTCATTTTATATAAAAGCCGTTGAGTGTATTCAAATGTTTTAATTAGCTAAGACCTGTCTAAAAATTCTGCAGGAGTAAAACTACACCCAGTTACATTCCATTGCAGCATGTCCAGGTGTTCAACAGGTGATGGTTATGATGGAAGCTTAATTCTGCTTTGAAGAGATGAAAAACAACTCTCTACTCACAGTGCAGAAGTTTGATGTATCCTCACAGTTTAAACTGAGGTATGGAGTGAGAGAGAGTTTCTGGATCCAGGGTTGCTTTTAGTCTTAGTTTAGATTTCACATAAATGGTAGAATAACAGTTGTCCTTCTGTGTCTTTACTGAAAAATACATAAAATACTAGAAATAACCTCAGCAGGGAAATTATATTCCTTGCTGTGTTGTTTTGGTTTTTTATTGCGTGCTCGGGATGATTCAAGCTGTTGAGGATTTGGGGTGCCAGATAGGATGCTTTATTCTTCAGTTAAGCAGCATCAAGGGGGTTTTAATTCTCTCCCCAGTCCTTAATATACCAGAAACTAGTGATCTTCTAAGGTAAGCTCAGGTGTTAGTCATCTCTGCCACTGCATGAAGTAGATAAATCTGGGAATAGTTGGTACCTGTTTCTGCAAATAATGCTACTGCTGTAAATAATGTTGTCACTTTTAGTTACCACTGTCAAATCCAAGAGTTAGAACCTTCAGAGAAGCTATTTAAGTGTATTTACAGAGAGTGGGACTCAGCCCCAGTGCTGGAAATGGAGCTGTGCCGTGGGTGCTGCGGAACCCCAGCTTACAGGGCTTGGAGCCAAGCGGCTCCTGGGGTGAGGGGAGGAAGAAAGGGGCACTTCCATCACTGCTGTCTGTCCTCTTCCTCCCTTCCAAGAAGTAGACCATCAAGTTTTGTAATAATGAGAGAAAAAAGGGATCGTAGATATGACAGAAGAGACAGGCAGAATGAGAAGGGAGAAGAGAAGAAACCGAGGAAAAGGTAGTAAAATGCATGTTAAAGTGTTCAGCAAAAAAATTATACAGAGATATTAGGCTTCTTTCTATTGAGCGGTTAAATATTATTCTTGGTGAGTTGAATTTCATTATTTTTGTCCTTGTTCCAATTTAACTGAGCTGGGGGCAATTATTTCTCAGGCAGTACTTCTTACAGAAGTTGTATTAGGTGACAAAAATGCTGACTTGTACAGAAAAAAAGAATGATGGAGAAATGTCAAAATTATTAAGAGAAATGAAACTACTATTAAATTTATGTATTATTGCTTCCGTTTGTTGCTATTCCTAAATCCGTCGTGGTTTTCCAGTGCTTGTTTTACTTTCTGTGTTCATGAAAATTTTATGCACTGGCTACTGTTACTGAATTTTCTCAGAGCAGACATCACTCAAACCTTGAAAAGCTCCATGAAAGTTTACTTATAGTTGGTGTTTCTGTGAGAATGCAGAGCTCTTCATAGTGTCTTACTGGTGCTTCTTTACAGTGGGAAGGTGGGACAGGAAAGCAGCTGCGCCCATTAGAAATTGAAAACACTGCAAAGAGGAGTCGTAGAACCATAGAATGACCTAGGCTGGAAGGGACCTTAGAGATCATTTTAAGCCAGCCTCCCTGACTCCAGGAAATCGTGGTGCTGTAAGTGCTCTTGCTGCTGAGAGAGTAATTGAACTTACAGCCTTACGAGGGCTTTTAGCTTGAACCCCAGGGTCATTTACCACTGAAGTGCGCTTCCAGCAGCAGTAGTAAATATGAAGTTGAGCCATGTGGGTGTGATGAGTGGAGGGGGTACGGAGAGGTGTGGCGAGTGGACAGGTGGATGCACGGCCCTTTCCTGGCCGTGCTGACACGAATCATAGAACCATAAAGGTTGGAAAGGACCTTAAGATCATCAAGTCCAACCTACAGCCCTACACCACCCTAACACTGAACCATCTCCTGAAGTGCCACATCCAGCCCTTTTTTAAACACAACCAGGGATGGTGACTCCACTACCTCCCTTGGCAACCCATTCCAATGCTCCACTACCCTTTTGGTGAAGGATTTTTTCCTAATATCCAATCTAAACTTCCCCTGGTGCAACTTGAACCCATTCCCTCTTGTTCTGTTGCTGTTCACTAGGGAGAAGAGGCCAACACCCATCTCACTACAGCTGCCTTTCAGGGAGTTGTAGAGAGCAATAAGGTCTCCTCTGAGGCTCCGTGTCAGGGAGGTGGGCAAAGCTGCGCTCTTCGGTGGCTCACAGTGAATAACCATGCTGAGAAGAAGTGCAGCTGTGCTTTTTTTAATATGCACCGCAGGAGATTTCAGCAGCCTGATGATATATCGTGCATTAATGTTGAAAAGATAAACACATTTGGAGAGCACAGGAAGGCCTTGTGTTTTTATGTTAGCAGAATGCTTCCTAATGAATAAGAACGTGCTGCTGGCTTCACAGAGCCATATGGCAGCTTTTCTAATTTTAGTTCAGTGCAGATGCATAATTCTCCCTTGTTTTACCTCCCAAAACCTTCCTGAGATGTTGCATAGTTTTTTCCCGTAAGAATTGATTGATGGTTTCTGGGAGAAAAAAATTCAAGAGTCTAGTAGCTTCTTTGCTTTGGACCAACATGTGCTGTGTGATGAGCGCTATGTGATCTACTGAAATACAGGCTAACTTTATTCGCAGTGATGGGATAAGCTGGTCTTAAAATGGATTGCTGAAATAGTTAGGCACTGGTCTTTTGTCTTTTGAAAAATTGCTTGCTTTCAGGGAGAAAAAACTTGTGTCGAGGCGATGGGAACCGGATAAGAAACATGCATGTGGGTATCAAGTTCCACGTGGGCCATTGATCGTAGTGCTTTGAATTCCGCAGCTACAAGGCAGAGCTGTTCTCCCTGTGGTTAACCAAGCATCAAAATAACTTACACGTTCTTCACTGCTTTGCTTCATCGTGTGTAGTGATCCAAAACTACTCACGCTACCAAATACAAGTTTTCTGTTTTTTGTTGTTTTGTTTCTCTGTTTTTTATTCAATACAGTTGAAGGTACTTTTTGTATAGGCCTATTCATGTTAAAATCCTCCTGTCTCTCCCTCACAGTCAATTACACAATCAATATCATTACTTAGCAATAGCCACACACAGATGTTATTAAATCTAATATTTCAAATGTTAAATCTAATACTTAACTTGTAAAGTCAATTAAAATTTAGCAGTTTACTGAGTATACTATCTATTGCATGTTAACCTTAGTTTTTAATATTGTATCTACCCTTATCTTTGTCCAGTTACATACTTTTACTGTTTCTTTGATTATTTGTTCGGATTTTATTTTTGCATGGCAATTCAGGAGAGGTGAGAAGTACCACACGGGGTAAACTTAACAACAAACAGGAATGAGGCAAGACAAAAGTATTGTCTAATGTATAGGAAAAGATGGAGATGATGAGTTGTTCTCAAGACAGTTGCAGTGTCAAATTTAATTGCATGTTTAAACTTTATATAGCATTTACAATCACTTTCAAGTGATGTTACTGTTATAAAGATCTTTCTTGATTTGTGTGATGTTTTTCATGTGCAGTGTTGAGCTTTCTGGTATCCCTTAGAATAAATGTATTTATTTATAATTTTTTTTCCTCTTATATAAATGTTGGTATATGATTTGAAGTGGGTGTGGCATTTCAATAGCAATTCCAGAAAATTATGAAGAACAGGGATTACATGGGCCACCTGAGAAAACTTCTTTTAAACAGTATTCTATAATAAATTTGATTCTGTCCATTCCAGGTCATGTTTTTTTTCTCCGGACCTCTTTCCTCAGCAGTTTATAGAGCATGAATTTCACCGATATCTCTTTTCTTCTCTTGTTCTATGAAGAACCTCAAGCGATAAACTAAATGTGTGTTGATGCAAATTTTCAGACTATACTTTGTCGTTCTGCAGTCCCAGCAGAGGCTATGGATTTTGTTCTTTGAAAATGCATTTTGGTTTTGCAACGAGCATCAGGGGAGAAATATTTTGGTGGCCAGTTTCATTAAGGAAGTTGGAGTACAGCTTGAATACAAAGAGAGCTTTTCGGGGGGTTTAGGTGATCCTGCCTGCCCACCTGTAGGAAGGGAGGGTTTGAAACACAGCCAGGAGAAGGTGATGCCCGTCAGTAGCACTTCTGAGTTTGCTGTCAGAAATCCAGAGAGAGCTGACATAGCTTGAGTTGGGAGGGTGGAAAACCAAGAAGGCTTCCTAAGTTAAAATATAGCAGGATCCTTCAAACTATTGCTTTTGGCTTCTCTTTCTCTGACTTATCATTTTCTGTTAAACTAATGTGATTTCACGAAGGTTTGCTTTCAGAATCTGAAATGAGCTTCAAATAAAGCTTGAGGCTTTTCCACTGATAAATTTGTCAGAAAATATTTGTGAAGGATTTTTTTCTTCTTTCTTCTTCTTCTGTATATTAATGTAGAAAAGTAAATACAGTTTGTGATTACTAAGAAGATGCCCAATTGAAAACATGAATATGTATTTTAGTGTATCTCTGCTTATACAATTGTAAACATACCCACAGTTTAAAGTCTGAATTATACACATCACTAAAATGCTACATAATTGCATGTGTATATTCTTTGTAGTATCTCTCCCAGGAGTACTCCTATTTTATTTAAATTTTTTCTCTCTCTCTAGGCTAAACTCTTAATTGAGCGGAGCTAATAATTATTTCATGCACATGAAGTTTATTCCGCTGTAATTTAGATAAAATATGCTTGATCCCTGGCAGCCATATTCATAAGGAATGGGACCAGTTTGTAACTTCACACTCCCTCTCCAGCGGAGAATTCTTTACGTGGAGGTGAAGCCTTGGGAAGCCCTTTCCACCCTGCTCACTTCCTCTGCCGGCACAAGGCTGTATTTCTCTTTCCATACTAAACCTCTGCTCTGCTCTAGCCACTGTGCCCGTGGGATGCCCGGGAACGCGTTCCTGGTATTTTACGTTGGAACAGGGGCATCGCTGTTCTAGGAGAGAGCATGGCTGGAAGGCGCGAGATTGGGGAACTGGCTCCCGCTCTCCACATTAGTGGCCACAGTGGAAAAATCTAGCGGCTGTGGTTAGTCAGAGGGTAATACCAGCAATTCCCATGGGGCTGGAGAAGACTGCTGAGAGGCTTTGCAAGGTTGGGCCTCTGCAGCTATTTTCCTAACCCCTAACATTCAAAAATCATTAATCTAGTGTAGGAATAATAAACTCTCTGTGCTTTTTGATTTGTTTGTAAGGCCCCCAGTGAACCTAAAAGAGATAGGAGAAGTTAAAAAAAGGGAAAAGTAAACTTTACATTTTTGCACTGCTTTTTAACACCAGAAGCTGAAACTGTTAAGAAAACAAAAAAATACTGACTTGTGCTAAATGCATGAGCGTTGTCAGCACAAGAAATTCGTGCATCAGTTGGTTTTTTTCCAACTTTCGTGCAAAAAATTTTTGTTCTCAATTAGCCCCATGTGCTGTATCTCTGAAGAACAGATTTGCATTTCAAGACGTTCCCAATGCCTGGCTGTCGGGACAACACTGCTGACAGGGCTTGCACTTACTTTTCCTGTATGGGCTGATAGAGTCTTCACAAGGGGCTTTGTAGTTTGGTGAAAAATGAATAATTTATTGTGTAGTTGAACATTATCAGTAGCCGCGGTTTGTAACATTGACATAAGTTACTGCTGGTCCTACTCAGAGGCTGTCTGAGGCCATGGTTTCCTATACAGTGACACTTAAATAAATGTATAGGAACCAGTGGCCTGAATGGGTAGCCTCTTCTAAGCTTTCCAGCCACCGTACACAATTAAGTTACAGATCCAATTATGAAGTCCATCATTTTGAAGCACTTGTGATTTGTAAAGCTTTGCAGAATGCATAACCAAGTGTCATGAGTAGTGCAGTGTAAGGTGTCATCATCACTGGGAGAGGCAGATAGGCAACATTTGTGTCTAAATAGCATTTTCTTATTTTCTCCTTTCATTAGACTGGTCCCTTGAGCAAATATATTTGTGTTTATTGATCCCACAAAGGTGTTGGGCCCTCTGTGGAAAAGGGTGTCTTAAGGGAAAAGAAAAGGGAGAGGTGGCATAGTGTGAAGGACAGCTAATGATGGAATGGAAGCAGTCAGGGATCAAAGGGTCAAAATGGAGAAACAGGGAACCAGAGGGGAGAGCAGCTGCTGCTGGGGACTGGATGTGAGGCTTCAGAGATCCTTGGTTTTACTTGGTATTGCAGCTTCTGTGTTGATTGCCGTTACAGTAATTAAAACCTTCCTTTTCTTTATATGAAACCTCACCTGTGTGCATAAAAGAGAGCAGTTGTTTTTATAGATTTGTTGTTGGTAGTTTTTATTAACTCTGTGGTCATAAGAAAGGAAAAAATCTGCAGCAAATATTATGTATTATGTATTATCACAATCAGCCAAATAGTCTGTAAATCAGTGAAATGAGGAAAGATTGGGTAATGAATATAGCTGCACACCATTGCTGGGCCATATCTACAGCCCCTCCATTTCTAGCACATAGAGAATAATCCTGTATTCTCCTGTACTCAAGATGGTATCGACGGCTGAAGCAGAGAGGGGATGAAAGCAGGAAGCTGGTATCCGTATCCATTATAACGTTTTGCAGTGTGAAACCAGGGATCACTTGATGTTACCAGGAACAGATGGGAAACAAATAGCATCACCGGAGTTATTAAAAGCTCAACCCTATTTTTAGAATCTTTTAGAATTATTCTGCAATTTTTAGAACATGTTTTCAGTATTGTATCCTCATATGGTGCCAACTCTGCTCTATTGTAGTATGGGAAGAATTTATTTTTTGTCTGTTAAACCTAATATCTGCTTTTTGCTGAAAGCGAAGGGGGGAGGGGGAGGAAATCCTAATGCAGTCCTCAGTCCAAACCACAAATACTAATTTTGTGTCCTGGTGAGTATAAGTGGCAGAGGAAGGGTTGCTAGTTATTTCTAGCGTATTTGTTTCTATCAGGTTATGCTAATCGAAGTGGTATAAAATTATTCCATTATTTGCAGCAGTCCATCTTACAAACAATTTCATTTCATCATTATTCACAGTGGTGTTATACTGTATGTGACCGTACCCTAAGAAGACAGTTAAGATTTTCGTGCCTCTTTTCATGAAAGCAAGAAACCGTAGAAATCTAGGATGAGACAGCCTGAGAGTGACCAAAGCCTCTTTGCCAGCGGGTCGTCACCGACAGGAGAACACACAGGGATTCTCTCCTTTACTTTATGTCTAAACAGCGTATATGCATGCTGACCTTATAACCTCTGCCAAGAGTTTGGAGGAACTTTGACTGCAGTATTGCACATCTACAGATAGTGGAAAATACTGCACATTTGGATGCATTTCAATTTGTATGACTGATGCTTTAATTTTCACTAAGGGTGATTTTCCAAAGGCCTTTTGCTTCATCTACACATGGTCCTTTCAGTAATGCCTACAATGAATCTTCTTGTGGTTTAATATGGTAGAAGGCACAAATTCGTGTTATCATAATTTCAGTGTGCTTTCATGTTTATTAAAATAATGTATTGCATAAAATTAAAAATAAAAAATGTTTAATTATTTTTAATACCCTATGCAGCAGTATAGCCCTAGCTTTTACATAATTGCTTGAAAAATAATAAAAACGGGTTTAGTATAGAACAAAAAATTACTCGTTTCATTAACTTACAATGTAGAATGTGTATTTTGTATAGTGTTTTTATTACTTTTATTACTTCCCCCTTAAGCACCAATTTCATTCTTGGAATAGAAAAAATAATATAGTTCATTACTTGATAGGAAATACAAACCTTCTTGATTTGAAAGTTCCAATGTATATGAATATCTCTTTCATTTGAAGTTGGGTATGATCTGTCATACTGTGTACAACGTACTGTAATAAGCTCCAGAAACCTTAAATCATTATTTTCTTGAGTGTAATTTTGAAATACAGCACTTGAAATTGTATGTTGTTTTAATAATGTATTGGTAAATAAGGCAGTATGAAAATTATGTGATAGTAAAATGTGGGTGGAGGCATGGGAACAGAAATGAGACTGCTGTTTCTCAGTACTGAAACAGTAGATTGCGGACTTATGTTTTTCCTTCTAAATATAGCGATCGTGGAAAAGTTGTGCAGCTGTGAGCTTTGCATGCTCTTTTAGATCAGTCTTTTACTTAACCTTGATCCTGACTTTTGCTTGCTGGACCTTCGTAAGGAGCCCTGGTCTTTGCCCAGTATTACATTTTATAGCTTAGTAAAATGCCTAGCAGAGAAACAGTGGAATTTATTTCATTTGTGTCATAAAGCTTCAAAACTGAGAAGCAAATATACTGGTTCTGCTTCTGTTGAATCATTGTGGGAGACTTACTTAATCTCATTTTCAGAACTATTGCACTGTAACAGTTTCATAGCTGGTCTCGATAGTCTTACTGTGTCGCTCAGAGAGCATTGCTCTGTCATCTAACACATAGTTCTCTGTCATCTAACACATAGTTTTCTTTATTGCAGAAAAAGCAGCAGCAGCTAATGAAGATGAAGTGCAAAAAGCAGATGTATCATCTACGGGTCAGAGTGTCATTGACAAGGATGCACTTGGACCAATGATGCTTGAGGTGAAGAGCACAAAATTTCTTTATTTAAGCCAGTTCTGCTCCCCGTAGAATGAAGAGCAGTGTAATGAAATGAAGAAGTGCGGTCAGAGGTCACTGTAAAAGAATGGTCAAGAGAGACAAGCCATCCTGACTACTTAGGATTATGTCATTTAAGAGCAGGCAGCGGATTTCTGTTGCATTCAGTGATGAAACTCTTTAACTTGGGGTGGAGAGAGGCAAAGAAAGTGATAATTCTGCTGCTTTGTAACACAGATGACTTGAGGGGCTTCAGTTGGTAGCAAGCCTTGGGAGTCTACATGTGCATGTTTTGTTTGTTCTAAACCACAACAGATTTGGGAGACCTGTTGCACCTAAACAGTGACTTACATATACAGTAGGATACGCATAAATAATGCTTCCTCTAAAATTGCATGTCATTGCTATAGTGTTTTAATGCTTTGCCTTCTCACCACTCACAGCATGACTCTTCCCTCTGGAAAATGCAAGTAATCTAGGAGAGCTTTCCAAGCTGCGTATTTCAGTTTGTTCAGTTCAGATTTCCTATCTTGATATCCCAAAAGGCTGCATGGTTAAAACCTAGCTTCTAAATGTATTAATAGTATGCTGGGTAGGTATGTTATCTGGGATCCTAATGTCATATGCTACTGTCCTTTTGCACTACTGCTTTGTCTGCTTCAGCTCACTTGCACACTGTTTATTCCTGTTCTGTGGACTTTATCTGTAAGGGAGAATAAATATTACTTCAGATAAAAAAACCCACAAACTCTGAATCAAGCTAAAGGAACCAGCTTTGGCAGAAGCATAATTATCCTGTCATTCCTCAGTGTTGCAGGAACAAGATGCAGAAGTTTTAAGTATTTGCATTAATTTTCATCATTTGTTAGATTAAAACATAGTTTTCTGTACTATGTATGGAATAAAGGGTCCAAAATCACAATGCTAAACATAAGGAAGATTAGATAGGTTGGAGTGAGAACATCCTTTGAAAAGTGGGGGTAACAAATAATTTGGTTTAATTTAATATTTATTGTATGTGCTTACTGAAATGAATGTTGTTGGTTTTGCTATCAAACAAGGTTGAAACATTAATCTCCTACATTCCTATGTTAAAATTTATCTTTAATTTCCTACTAATTTAATTCTAAGGACCTGTTTTAATCACAGGGAAAATAAGAACAAGACTTTTTTTTACTGGCTTATCTTGCATGATTGGCTGTTGCAGCAAACGGGACATGTAAAGTCACCCGTCTATTCTGTTATTCCTTTTAATTTAGTTTTTCTTCTCAGTAAAACCATTGCATATTAACAATGAAAGATTGTGGAACTAAATTAATAATCCATGGTCCCTTTTGCACCAAGAAACTTTAAAGGACTCAAAGTTGTTATACTTTTGCTCTGAAAAGCCTACAGATACTTTGTGTCTTTATCTCCTTAAAGAAATGCAATTAAGTTATTTAATCTTTACAGAGCCCCTTTATACAACCTCTTCACAAACCTACCCTTTTCCATTGCCGAATAATAATAAAAGTGGCAATGCTGATGAATGGTTCATTAGTTGATTTGGTTTAGAAATGTAATTGTCTGTTTTTATTAAAGAAAAAAAATGCAGAATCCTCAAAATAGTGGTTCCAGCTGAAGAAAGTGGGTAGAATTCATCATCATGCAGTGGAATATTTTAACTTATTTCTTGGTTAAAGCATAAAGCAGATAGAAAGAAAGGGTGAAAAAATAGTCAAGAGAGAGCTGACAACATCTCAAAGTATACAAGTATGTTTTCCATTCCAGTATATCATGTAAAATAATGTCTGTTCTCGATTTCTCTTCCAGCATGTTGTCCATTATTTGTTTCCCCCATTATCCCAATAGCTCTGAAGAAAAGTTTTTTATTGTGGTGGCATACATCTTGGCACAGAATTAAGAATTTATTGCAAAAATGAAAGTTTACAAAAGATTTTGGTAGCTTGGTGCATTAACTTGCCCGGAATCCTGCTGCTGTTTACCCACAAGATTATTTTATTAGCAGAACAGAAAGAAATGGGAGGCTAGCATGTAAAGCCTTGTGATACTCTTGGCCCAGATGACCACTTCTGTGGTCAACCCAAGAAGCAGCTGTGAGGGAACGGCACAGAGCCTCTCCTTGCCAGAGAAGTTGCCATAGTAGGAAGCAGTAGGGAAAACTGAAGATGATTGTGGGATGCCAGTAACTCTCATAATCTCTTGCTTGCCATCTCTGCCTTTGAAAGTTTTCTCCTTAGGTCTTCGATAAACATGTGCTATGGCTTTGGTTTTGCAATCCCTTTCAACTGATGTAAGCACGGACTGTTGCCAAGCAGAATGGTTCAGCGAAATCCACAGCCTTCTGCCAGCACTAAACACCATGTGGTTCCATGGTGGGCCTGTTCAGGGGACTGATGGGGCTAGGATTTTTTATTAATTTTTTTTTTTTTAATTCCTGCATTAGTTTTCAGCTTCTGGTCCAGCTCTTTGTATCCTCAGATAGTACTGGGACCTGTAATGATTTAGAAAGGACTAAACCAAAGAGGTCATGCTTACATTGTATTTCACCCCTGCTTGAAGTCATTGTAAGATACTAATCCATAGCAGAGATGCTGATAGAAAATTGTATTAGAGCCTCAATTAATTAAATCTTGTAAGTCATTGTTAGTTAAATTTTTTTAGGAAAAATGTCATGAGTGTTATGAAAGCACATGGAAAGGAGAGAGCTCTCCAAAGTGAGTTAACTGAAGGAAACAACAATGATCAGAAACCAAAAGAAGTCAGATATTGGAATTTGTGACAATTTACAGGAGAAAAAAAAGATCTAGTTTGTCTTAATTTAGAGACAGTCAGGAAAAGTTTGTACTCATACATTTATTTGTGGGTTTTATTCTTTTTTAATTTAAAAAACAGAGCAAACAAGGCATTGTGCAACCACTGACTCAGCCACTCTGCTCGGGCATTTATGCTTTCACTATCCCTCCCCTTTAGCAGAATCATTAACTAACTTAGTTTGGGAACTTGTGTAATCCCACCTCTCCCAGTGTGAGCAGATCCAGCTAGAGCAGGTGGCTCAGATTTGAGTTCGGACAAGGTTTACGTATCTTTGGGGAAGGAGATTTCACAGCCTCTTTGGGAAGCCTCTTACCGTAACTGACCACCCACCTTCATGGTGAAGGATTTTTTTCCTTGTACCCCCATGAAGTTTCCTGTCTTGCAGCCTCTGTCTGTCGCACCTCATCCCTCCCTTGTGAACCTCTGAATAGAGCCTGGCTCTGTCTTCTCTGTAGCCTTCTGCTAGGTGGCTGAAGACAGAAATAAGATCCCTCCTTAGCCTTCTCTTTTGTACTGTCTGGATTTGCTAACTGCTCCAGAGTGCACAATATCCTTAATATGTATCTGTAGCCTGAGGACTTGAGAACTGCCTGCTAAGAACAACACACAAGTTGTAGAGTAGGTGAGTTTGGTTATACAAAAAATGCCACCACGTGCCTGTGTATGCTTGCTATAGCAGCTCCTCCTCGTTAGAGCAGCTGAGTTCAGGTTAAGTATGGATCCCCTTCCTTTTAATTAACTTATAATGAATCATGAGTTACCTTGTTTTTGACTTGTTTCTAGCCCTGGAGATGCAATAACTAACTACTGTTCTAGTGATTTCTCACCAGCCCTTAGAGAGGTGAATGAATTAGGCAAAGCTGAAGAAGTCTGTATGGGTTAATGGGTTAATAGAATGCTTAGAACAAAAGCTTTGGTGCTTTAAATTTAAACTTTACATGACAAGTCTTACTATTACTCGAATTTTTGCTTTATCCTTGTTAGGTAGAAGTGATGTTTGGCTTAGGCTTCAGATAACATACAGCAGTTATCTTGGAAAGAATGCTGCAGCTAGGTTGTCACTGTCACAAGAGATAAGGGAGGAAACCAATCAGCAGAAATTACTAATTTAGACACTTCCTCGCTGAAACTTTAAATCCTTTGGAATACCACGGAGCTGAAGAGTTGAAGAGGTGAAAGTCTTGATTCCTGTTTGTGGATCATGTGTGGACTGAATTAAGCTGGTGTCAAATTAAAAAAAAAAAAACCAAAAAAAGAAGTTGTCCCAGGAGTAGAGACTAAAGCTGCCCCATCCTCGCTGCTCACTGCCTGCTCTCAGCTCCCTTTGCCCTTCTCTGCTTTTAATCCCTCGCTTTCCCAGCTGCACGGGGCCTCACTGCTATAAAGATGCACTGCTGGGGATGTCTTTCTGCC
This sequence comes from Apaloderma vittatum, assembly GCF_000703405.1. Lineage (NCBI taxonomy): Eukaryota > Metazoa > Chordata > Aves > Trogoniformes > Trogonidae > Apaloderma > Apaloderma vittatum. The sequence goes on along the minus strand of NW_009727920.1, from coordinate 43,283 downwards.
AGTGTTTTCCTTGCCTTGTGCCAGCACATCTTGTGATGTTTTCCTGGGATCAGTCTCCCTGTGCTGCATGGAGGAGTGAACAGGCTCTAGGTTTAGCAGAACCAGCTCCTCTTCCAAGTTTCTTATGTCATAGGCAGGCAGATAGAACCAAACATGTTCCCTTATTTTTGTTTGTTCACTTGGAGAGAGGGATTTGGCTTGTTTTCATGTATGGGCTTCTTTATTTCGCAAGGTGTGCACCTTTCTGAGCTTTTACGCTGGCTTGGTATAAGTAACCTGCTCAGTCTGAAATGTGTCCTTTGCTATTACAGACAAGAGTATAAGAACTAGGAATGGATGCAAAAGTATTCAACTATGTCTTTTGAAGAAAATACTTATTTTCCAAATGTCTTGTTGTTAATCTGACTGTTTGGTATTATGTTTCTCTCTTTTTCTCTTTCTGCCTTTTTTTTTCCCTTTAGGCCCTAGATGGGTTCTTCTTTGTAGTGAACCCAGAAGGTAACGTTGTGTTTGTTTCTGAGAATGTGACACAGTACCTAAGGTACAACCAAGAGGAGCTGATGAACACAAGCATATATAGCATCCTGCATGTAGGGGACCACAATGAATTTGTCAAAATCCTGCTGCCAAAATCTTTAGGTATATATCTTTTCCTCATATCGTACCATTACTAATTTGTTTGGTTTCATAAATAAGCATTTCAGTAACTTAAGTTAATGTCCTTCCACTGCTTACAGTTTAATAATATACACTCTATTTATTTTTAATGTATATATAGGTTGTATGAATGATTAATATTATTCTCAGAAGCATCCTCTACTCTTCTCAGATTCTTCTTTGTTAAAATTACTCTTAGTAGCTCATGTTGGCTGATGCTTTTAATGGATCTCCAAAGTGAATCACTGAAAGACATCATTAGCTATGTGAACTCTCTGACAATTCTTTATCTAGGTTGGTTATTCTAATAATGGCCCAAGAAAAAGAGAATATAAAAGAAAAATCAAAAAAATCCTCATGTTTGAATTTTTCTTTCAATATTTTTAGTCTCACCAATATTTACCCATCTCCTTCAAAAAATGTTTTTGTTGCAGCCATTTTTTGATTCCTGTTAATAGTGAGTTTATTGTCACTGTTTTTTGGAAGAGTTAAAAATTTCTCACAGTTTAAAAGGTATTACACGGTTCACTTCAGCATTTTACTACTTGACTTATAAATCCCTGAAGAATCAAAAATATAAATGGCTAAGCCCCATAAATCACTGCCTTTATTGCATTTTGTGACTGAAGAGTGCGAGTGAAGAGTATTTTAAATATGACCCTGCTGTTTCCTAATATGGTGTTACATTAATTCGATCTGACTGACATCCAGTACCTATATTTGTGCATCTCAGAATTTTGTTTCCATTTTTACTTGTCTTAAGCACTTTATTGTTAGACTTTACTTTTATCCATCATTGCACCCAGGTCATTCTCATCCTTTAGTCTTTCTTGTTGTAGCTGTGTTTTGGTATATTACAGATTGTATTGCTTCCTGGTTTTATAAATGCCTATTAGTTTCTTTTCTTTCTATTTCTAATCTGGACACAGATATTTTTTTACAATGCTACCATCTCTTCTGTTAATCACAGTTAAGTTCACTACACAGATCCTATCTACTGCCTTATTTATTCTGGGCATGTAAACTAACTTGGTCTACCCCGTAGGCTTTTCACTGTACTCTATAACTTTTACACGCACTGATATTTAGACTTTTATCCTGCTTTTCTACTATGTCATTATAAGTCACTTGAGAAAAATGTGATAGCTGAAGAAACTAGCAGTGCTCTTAAAATCTGAGAATTTTATAAATTACCTCGCTACTTTGGGTTCTAATATTAAAAATAGATTGTTGTTGTTAAATGAGCTTGTTTCCCGACCAGTCTGCAAAGCACCTTGATTAGTTTCCTGTGGATAAGCAGCAGAATTGACTGCTACCAGATTTATCTGACTATATGCTCTTTGATTTGCTCAGTGAATGGGGGATCCTGGTCTGGTGACACTCCTAGGCGTAATAGCCATACCTTTAATTGTCGGATGCTGGTAAAACCTCATACTGATTCTGAAGAAGGCCATGATAACCAGGAAGCACATCAGAAATATGAAACTATGCAGTGCTTTGCTGTCTCTCAACCAAATTCCTTCAAGGAGGATGGTGAAGGTAATTACCACTTTTAATTTGTGTTAGTATTTTCTCTTTCCATGCTGTTGTGGGCCAGCAGTTTTGGTGCAGTTGATCAAGTGAGATAAAGTTCATAAAGTGGCTTCTAAATCCTGAAAAACATAAAAATATTAAGATTTGTTTAATGGTAGAAATGTATTTTCATCTTGGATTTTGAATGTGTACACTTGCATGTACCTATTTGTTAAACCGATATGATTGAGAGAAAAACAGTTTACTTTAAAGACATAGCCTAGCTTTATATCACTGCAATTGTAAGAAGAATGTAGCTGACTGGAAGAAAAGTTTCAGCAGGCATTTTTCTGTGTTCTGAAAATTTGAGGACAATCATGGTTCTCCATTTCCTTTACCATTTACTACTTCAGCAGGTAAATTTCCTCAGATTGTGTTTTAAGTATTCAGATAAGTAAAAATGACTTATTATGAAGCTGCTTTCTCAGGGACAGCAAGCATTTGGGGCATGTTTAAGAAATGTGGCTTAGGAGCTACAAAATGGTGAGTGTTGAAGAAATATGCTCCCTGCATGTGCAGTATATTCTTTTCTATTCTGAGTGGTTTATCTGCTACAGGTATATGTATAAACACATGCTAATAGTAAAGGACTGTAGTAATAACTGTGGTTGATAACTTTTCTTCTAAAAAATACCCCAAAGCCTATCTCTCCTGTGTTGTTTAATGTTGTAGAAAATACTGAAGATGTAAAACCACTGAGTTTTATCTTTATTTCTATTGATACAAAATCTGTTCTTTTGGTCCAAAAAAGATTTAAAGAACTTTTAAAAAATATGTCTGAATTCTTTGTGGAAACAAAAATCTTCTTCCTCTTCTACACAAATTACCAAAGTAAAATTTTTCTTTAAGATTTGCAGTCTTGCTTGATTTGTGTTGCAAGAAGAGCTCCAATGAAGGAAAGGCCACTTCTTCCTTCGTCAGAGAGCTTTACTACTCGCCAGGATCTACAAGGTATCGTGAAAGAGGAGTTTTAATTTATTTATTTTTTTCCACCCATCAAAGGGGAAATTGTTGTAATGAATGTTTTATCTGGTATCAGGCAAAATAACTTCATTGGACACAAGTACCATGAGAGCAGCTATGAAACCTGGCTGGGAAGATTTGGTGAGAAGATGCATTCAGAGGTTTCATTCACAGCATGAGGGAGAAATATCTTTTGCCAAGAGGCATCACCAGGAAGGTTAGTTTTCATATTTTTAGCACTTTCTATGTTTAAACTGTTTGTCATTTATAACTCTTGCTTGTGTTCTCGTTGTTATGTTTACATGGAACAATCAAGGGCTATCAACAGTCCCTTTTTCAAGCTGATTTGCCTAACACACTGATGACTTTCTCTAGAGAGGTTTTGCTTCTTTCTCCCTGTTTGTTTTAGCCTCAGTGGTATAACTGTGCCATATTGGAGGGTGCTTTAGATCTTGAAATGGTTGCAATTATTTTAGAAAGAAAGACCCTTGCATGTTGCCCAATAAAACATTCACTGCTCGTTACTCTTCAGAACCTCAGCTCACACATGGTAGTTTATTGACCCATGTTCCTTTTCTCTACAAAAATGGACTTTTACTGTCACGTTTCCTGTGCGAGCCAGTCAGTGTGAATTATAGAAGGTGCAGCACTCATACTGTCTGGAAACCTCCATTGCTGTGCCATAACTTAGCTGATAAGTGTTACAGGATACAACACAAGCACATCTGCTCAGTCAAGATTATGGTAGGTAAGATGTAGGAGTGTAATGCCCTGTGAAAGGTTCCCCATGAGGTTTCCGTGGTAGTGACAGGGTGGGGACTTCTTTTCATAAACCCCTGATACTGCTAATTCTGCTAACACAGGTCCAAATTACTAAAAACGTCCACAGGAACATCCTTTCAAAACCCATTGAGAATAGCTGGAACATTTCCAGTGCAGGAGCATCATTCTTTGGGTTCATGTTTGTAGAACAGGGTTTACAGCTAGCCTGTAACAAATAGTTGTGCCATGGTCATTAAACAATTGGCATGGTCCATTGGAAAGTAAATTGTAACAGGAATCTCAAATTATTCCACCAAATACACAGTCCTCCGCAAAAAAAAAGATATGGCTTTAGTCATGCGGCATGAGTTGAGTATTCTTTAATACGTTCTGCTTTTGTGAAACCTTCAGGTTTTGTTTTGGGAATATGGGGCCACAGAAATACTGTGATATTTTGGATAACAGCTTTGGGAGTATATGAAGTTCTAAAAGTTCACAGCCGTATGCTGTGATTTGAGACAGTATTGAAGAAACTAGTATGCAATTAAAGTTACATCAGGGGTTTAGAGAGCAGTTTCAGGTATGTACCTGTCTGTGCCAAAGGTGATTTAGGAGTTTTTATTGTGGCATCCAGACGTTTGTTACTTCAGTCCTTTTCAAATTGTACTGGCTCAAATTAACAGCTCCTACATGGAGTGCTGAGAGGGTCCTCTCTAAGCTTTCTGTGAAGTGATAAAAAATACATGTGTTTTGGAGTTTACATTGTATCATTTTGCAGAAGAGGCTTAGGATCCTCTTATAAACTGTAGAATCAGTCTAAATGAGGGGGCTTTTCTTCTGGAAGTGAAGAGAGTGAGTGGTAAGAGGAGGAAGAAAAACCTGTGGAATTGGTTTGCTGCAACAGATCCAGCACTAGGGAGGAATAATGGCCAAAACGTTTCCTTCCCCTGCCCTGCAGCCTGGAGAAGAACAAGTCGTATCTTGGGCAGAAGTATCTTTTCATTTGCGTTGTTTAAGTCATTTTCATTTGAGAATAGAAACAACATGTATTTCAGTGTTATAGTGTGAAAAAAAAATCAGCATTAGCTTGATGAACAGTAAAAGTCACAAAGCTTTTGAATTAACTCTCAGTATAAAGTGCAAAATGTATGGTAAGTTTTTATTGGCCACAGTCAGAAAAATAGCATTTCCTCAAGAGGAATACGGAAACATTCTTGTTTGCTTAAAGAATTAGTTTGGAAAATGATTTAAGTAGAGATTTCACTTGTATCCTGTTGGCATTGAGTGCTGGAATTTCCTGATGTGGTATATGCTAAAGTTAAGAGCTTTGGACCTTCTGGTGCCCAAAGGTTAAACTGAAACAATGACATACCTAACAGTGAAATTTTGCTTTGTATTGTTTCGCAGTTGTAGGTTTTTGTTTTTCTTTACATTTTTATTCTGAAAACCCCCTTCTGGTTGTTTAAATTGTGCTTCCTGTTTTCTCACTGCCTAAATAATACTGTAAAACCTTGCAGAACAATATATAACAGTGGGGGGGGGACAGGGAAGGAAAGCAATCATTACCAGTCCTGCAAGGCTCAAAGTCTGGTAGCTCTGTAGAGGAGACTATTTAATAAAGCCACACTCGGAAAACCGTGTCATTTCATTACAACAGGAAATATTAAAAGACAAGCAATGCAATGAAGATCAGATGATACTATTAATTGTATTCTGGAAAATAAAAAAAAACCACAGAAAATGTGCATGTATGAACAAAATAGGAAATTAAAAGTGTTTGTACTACTACATTCTTATTTTTTCACTAAGCAATTATATGAAAAATCTGGAGTTAAATATTTCCCTTCTGACACATCTATAGTCCTGATGTAATAGCTTTTGGACTAGGAATTGGAAATGATCAGACTTGTTTCATTCATGGCAAAGAGAGAACAGTAGAATAAATGTTTGGAGATTTGCTTTTCCACAGTGTGGTTTTCACTTTTAATTAAAAGAAATGTCACAGGGGTCTACAGAAGTTAGACAACTGAATTTGTTGAAGTTCAGATTTATACTGAACTAGGGTTAACGTATGCAGAGTATGTGCAGTGAAGTAAACCCCAACAAACCCTGAAATGCAGTCATGTGTAACACTGGGAAAGGATAGCCCAGCCTCAGTTCTGGTTTAAGTAGTTGTATTTGTAATTATTTTGAGCTATGTATTTTTGTATTTGTTTCTCAAAACATATTAATTTCTTGTTCCAGTTCTTTTTATTTCTAATTATCCTGTTTAAGAGATTTATTTTAAATTGAAGAAGTAGTGAGAATAATTGTTCCAAGATAATTTAAGCAGGCAATAAGGAGGAAAAGTTACAGGCTAATGGAAACAGATGATCTAGAAGCTGAAGGCATTTTATATTAATCATCGTGATGTAGATGTTACAGCTGAAAAAATATGTGAGGAACAAGAGGAGTTAGACACATATTTGATGAAAAGTGAAATGGGAGTCAAGGACTTCTTGGTCTGCTGCTGAAATACTCTGTATCTCACAGTATCTGTCTGGTTATTGCTGTCACTCCTTTTTGGTTTTCTTTTGATCACCCTGCAGTGTGTAGAATCCTTTATATACATCCCATCTACTTATTTTCAAATTTTTTCTTCTTTTTTTTTTTTCCAAATTTACGCAGTGTATGTGGTATGAGTGCTGATGTATTTAGAACATCAGATGTTGAGCAGCTAAGTTACCTGTAGTTTCTCATTAATTTAATTCTGTCATTTTTCTCGCTTGCAGTGCTGAGGCAGGGACTAGCGTTTAGTCCTGTTTATCGGTTTTCCCTGTCTGACGGCACTATCGTTTCTGCCCAAACGAAGAGCAAACTCATCCGTTCTCAGACAACTAGTGAACCTCAGCTTGTAATCTCCTTGCATATGCTTCACAGGTAATCCTGGCTGGTTTATTATATTATGCACTCATCAGAGAGACAGGGAAAGTATCAAGTTGCCAAAGCAAATAAACTGTTTAAGGCTGATAGACATTCAGTTGACCTGGAACTGATAGTACGAAAACAAAGTAAGTTTTTGAAATCAGTGCTTAGAGCAGGGAAAGACTTATTCAGATCTTTATTTCAGAGCTTACAAATGGTGTGCTGGATTTTCACATCAAGATCTTCCATTAAACATACAAAATTACCTTTAATCTCATGTACTTAATTTCAGCATTTTAATTTCCTATATTTTTCATAGTAGACACAAGAAACCTTCTGAACATAATTAAATCTAGGAAACTTGGAAGAGTTAAATTCCTGTAGTTCACAGTCAGTTGTATGTTGGGCCTGGGTCTTCTTTAAGGGATGTGTTATGATAACTAGAACTGCATTTTAGACTAACTGCATATATTAATTCTTTGTGTCTCTTCATTCCGTGTCTTTTCTGGTGCATGGAGTAGTGGCTTTCACCTATTCAGTCTTTTAGAAAAAGACACAAGCAATAGTATGTTGGAGTCAATGATAAGTAATCAGTGACCTCAGACCTTCAAAGTAAAAATTTGAACTAAGTCATTGCATGTACCGGTATATTTGTGTCAGATTTTGTTACAGGTTTTATTTGCTGATTATAATTACAATACTGTTTCCCTGTATCCACAGTATCATTATTTTGAGAGGAAGAAAGGAGCCCTAAATGTAATTAAAACTGAAGCCATTTTACAGAGATTGCAGATTTAGAAATTGACCTGTCCAAAACATGTCTGAAATTTGTTTTCTTTAGATTGGTGAATATACTTAGTATTTCATGAAGTGCTAAGTTTTAAATTTAAAAAAGCAGCATTAAGTTAAAAACGGTACTTTTTTTTCCTGCTGGTTTTTAGCAGAACTTCTACTATTGTATTTATAATAAAGTTTTAGAAGTCCACCTGTCTTTTGATAGCTAATGTTATTCACCTTTGCTTTTATACCTAAGGAACAAATAATACGTAATAAGATTCGGTGCTTGGTGTGCTTCATTGTTTCACGTCTCAGGCTTTAGCAAAATGTGAAGTTTTATCTGCATTTATCCTGTGCATTTAGGAATGGTTTTCATCTCATAGAAAATACTTAATAGGAATGTTCTGTTAGTATTTGGTTTTGGAAGTCCAGAGTTGATTTTTCTCAGAACCTTTTTTTTTTTCTCTTCTTTATGTGCTTGACACTGTCTCTTTTATAGCTTTTAGCATTTGGGAGTATGTCTGGTTTTTCTGATTGAAGTTTTAGCACAGAAGTAAAAAGTAGATCACATCCTTCCATAAACTAATTAAAATCTGTTGAGGACAAGTGATCTTCAGGTGCTCTCACAAGAGCTTTTTTTTCTGTGGATGCGTCTCTTCTGTTTCCTCTGTCGTACAGCCTGTATCTCTAAAATACAAGTTTCAGCTCCTGTTTGTGTGTTTCTTTTTTCATTCTTCTTTCTTCCTAAATGCCTGTGCAGGACTGGGTTGCTAACAGACAGTTCCTGTTCTGAAGCAGTATCCAGTAGTTCTGCTGGCTCACATGCTATTTTGGAGCAGTATCGAAATACTCTGGCAGCGTAGAAATGTGACTTTTTCAACTTTCTTTTCACTATGAACTTGGTGGGCAGATAGCGCACTCCAGCCTTGTGGTGGGGCTAACTCGTAGAAATTCAAAACTGGAGCAAACAGCTGTCCACAGCTGTCCTGTAAAACATGTATTTCCTTGGGTCGTATGTTTCAGATAAGATTTCTGTCAGTTCTAGAAGTTAGCTGTTGCCAAGTTGTAGAGGCGAGATAGACACTAAAGGGAGAGAGCCTGGAATTGTAACTTATCTACATTTCTAATGACTATCATTTAAATGAGGTATAATTTTGTTTTTCCTCTCTTTTACTGATTTTTTAATGAAGTACTGAAAAACCATACTGTTAATGTGCAGCCATGTTGAGAGCTGCATATCACTTTTGTCAAATTGTCAGTTTGTTTTTAGTCGTAGGTTTATTGTATTATTCTGAAGTGAGGTTTGGGGGGTTTGCTTCTTTTTCTGTAATGTGATTGCAAGTTGGCTACTGTCATTTTAGGTAATGGGTTGTTTTTCTTCCCCTTGCCACATAGAGAGCAGAATGTTTGTGGAATGAATCAGGATTTGACTGGACAAGGAATGGGGAAGATCCTGAACCCAATTAGCTCCAGCAGCCCTGCCCATCAGGCCATGTGCAGTGGGAACCCAGGTCAGGATATGACCATCAGTAGCAATATAAATTTTGCCATAAATGGCCCAAAGGAACAAATGGGCATGCCAGCAGGCAGGTTTGGCAGTTCAGGGGGAATGAACCATGTGTCAAGCATACAAGCATCCACTCCTCAGGGTAGTAACTATGCACTAAAAATGAACAGCCCCTCACAAAGCAGCCCCGGCGTGAACCCAGGGCAGCCAAACTCTATGCTCTCCCCAAGGCATCGTGTGAGCCCTGGAGTGGCAGGAAGCCCTCGTATCCCACCCAGTCAGTTCTCCCCTGCAGGAAGCTTGCATTCACCCGTGGGAGTCTGCAGCAGCACAGGAAATAGCCATAACTACACCAACAGCTCCCTGAACGCGCTTCAGGCCCTCAGCGAGGGCCACGGCGTTTCTCTCGGGTCGTCGTTGGCTTCACCAGACCTAAAAATGGGAAATTTACAAAATTCCCCTGTGAATATGAATCCCCCCCAGCTAAGCAAGATGGGAAGCCTGGACTCTAAAGACTGCTTTGGACTATATGGGGAGCAACCGGAAGGTACAACTGGACAAGCAGAGAGCAGCTGCCATTCAGGAGAACAGAAGGACAGTAGCGATAGCAACGTGCCACCGGTCGTCAGTGGTGAGAGACCTGATGGACAGAATAAACTGCACGATGGAAAAAGCCAGACAAAGCTCTTACAATTGCTGACCACCAAATCGGATCAGATGGAGCCTTCGCCTTTGTCCAGTACCATGGCAGACGTTAGCAAGGACTCCACGGGAGGGTTGCCTGGGTCTGGTTCGACACACGGAACCTCGCTCAAGGAGAAGCATAAAATTTTGCACAGACTATTGCAGGACAGTAGTTCTCCTGTAGATCTGGCCAAGCTCACAGCAGAGGCCACAGGCAAAGAACTGAACCAGGAGTCCAGTAGCACAGCTCCTGGTTCGGAGGTGACTGTTAAACAGGAGCCAGTGAGTCCTAAGAAGAATAATAATGCACTACTTCGCTACTTGCTAGATAAAGATGATACTAAAGATATTGGTTTACCAGACATACCCCCAAAACTGGAGCGGTTGGACAGTAAGACAGACCCTTCCGGTAGCACAAAGTTAATAGCTATGAGGACAGAAAAAGAAGAGATAAGCTTTGAGCCTAACGAACAGGTAAGCAAATCTTTCCATTGAGTACGAATGGCGTGTTCTAGGCCTGCGTTCCTGCTGTTTCACTTCCTCTGAGAGTAATTTCTTGACGCTTCCAGAGGCTGTTGCCTGTCCTTTGAAATCCAGTCTTCGCTCAGTTTTCCAGTTGGTGTTACTGAGTTGTGCTCATTGCTCTGTTTAAAAGAACAGACCCCACCTGGGAGGAAGTGGATAACCCAGGGGCTGGACTCTGGGGAGCCTTTCCCAGATGGTTGTCAGATGAAGAGAAAATACTTCTCACAGTTGGTTAATGTTAACTTATTGACAGCTTTTCCCGTAGACTGTTGTCGAACTGCTGTGGGCTAGATGGGCTCTTGACCCAGCCCAGCTTAGCAACTGCACTTCTCCCATGTAAAGCAGGATCATGCTCAAGGACAGGAGTTGTGTGAAAGGGCTGATGCCTTGCGTTAGTGCTCTTTGTGCTATATTTGACCTGCAAATGAAAATCGAGGCAAATAGACTTGTTTCTGTTCCAGTTTGAGGGGGGGTGGGGTGGGGTGTTGTTTGGTTGTGGGGTTTTTTACTTAAAAATTTTGTGTGTCCAGCCCCAAGTTCTTGTGCAGCCCCATCGTTCTGTGCAGAGATCACATCTCGCTGTGCAAGGTTATCTGCATTCAGTTTGTATTCAGGATTCTTGGTGTTCTGTGCAAGATGGCTTGTTGCTCTGCTGCCCAACATACTAATAATCTATGTGTTGTTAGGACCCGTGCTAAAAAGTGTTGCTTCACTGGCTTTCATGCAGAATTCATTTTCAAAAAGTACCAGGTTCACATCACCCAGAGCACTCCAGTTTGGAGAGTTTGGCAAGAAAAAGCAATGCAGTAAAAGCAATTTGCTATTTGAATATTACTGTTTATTTTATTTATAAAGTGGGTAATTACAATATCAATTTTAGTATGAAGCATTTTCTGTGAAGTTTAAAACTAGCTGGAATTAATGATCCTTAGCTTTGTCCTACACTATCAACTCCCACAGCTGGTCATTAATCCTTAGCCATGAGGCCTTAGTGCATGAAGCCTTAGTTTGTAAATCACAATCAGATCATACGCTGTGCAAACGTTAACGACTCTCCCACTCACAGGCATATCCTTCACTTTAAAGATACTGGTGTTTTTAATGTGAGGACTGGATTTGAGCTTGTCTGTTTTTGTGACTCAGTTGACAGTTCTTTCAACAGTGGTTATAACAACAAAACATCAAGGCCAAACATGCCACTACAGTGTGGATGCAGCATTGTTAAAATCACAGTTATCCAGGCGTCTCCTAAGGTTACTTCACTTCTGTTTCAACAGGATTTGACAGCTATTGCCATTATGTAGGAGGAATTGTGTTTTTTCAATCCTTCCCATACTTTAAGGAGAAACTGAGCCAAATTACACTAATTTCTACAGGGATTTATCCTCAAGCCTGGATGTTAGTTTAGTTCTGAATACAGCTGCTATTTTGTAGTGCCTGTAGAGGAACAGCTTAGATTCTCTGTGAGAACTTATGCTTTGTTAGAGTAGAAAAGCACTTAAGAAATTCACAGCTAAACTGGCAAGAATGAACTATTTTTAAAATACCCAATAGATTTCAGTTCCTAGTTCAGATCCTACACATTGAAGTTGATACGGGATTGAAGTCAGAGATCCTTCAGTTCTCAATATTTGATACTGGGCAAGAATGTAAAATTTGGTAATGACCAGAAAAATTGTGTCCATCCAAGTAGATCAAATTCATGGCCTGCAGGTGGTTTGCTCCCCAAGAATTAAATTTCTAAAAGAATTGAAATTTCCTCTTTAGTGATCTCTGTGGAGGAGACAAAAAATGGCTTAACTTGTAAACCATTCACAAAGAACAGATTTAGTGCCCTCTAGAAGTTAGCTGCCTAGTCCAGGGTAGTCCTGTGAACACCTTTTATCCTTGATGGAAAAACAGAAAAAATACGACAAGATTTTTTTTATTATCTTATCCCAAAGTGTGTCTAAAATGGGGACGGTAAGGTGCTCTCTAGTGATGTTCCCATTGACTAGTGGCAGCGCAGAAGACTAGTTCAAACTAGCTGCCTTACTTTTTCATTACTAAAGATAGGCAAGTTGAGTCTCACTCTAAATATAAACATGTAACTCTAAAACTAACTTTAAAGAAAGAGACTTCAGTGTCTCAAGCATTTGAAAATCAGGTCCCCCTGGTATTATGAACTTTGTAAAGTGAATAGTCCATTCATTTATTATTTTTAGGCTTCGTGTTTCTGAGGTCAGGGGAGGAATTTGAGGGGTTTGGTGTATAGACTATGGTTGTATTGCCTTAAAGTTTAAAGACAGAGATTGTCTCCTAGGAAAGAGGGACCCGGAGATACAGGAAAGTCCCAAAGTTGGGGTTGTTCAGAAAACCACGAAGCAGTGCAGAAGTCATGATGAAGTGGTGAGGGCTGAAGTGCTGGGGCTTTCTCAGCGTGGTGGTAAGGGGATGGCAGTCCTGCAGCTGTGATGGAAGACTGCTGGATAGTGACAGAAGGGCTTTTGTTGCTCGTGTTGGTTGTAAATAAAGTTTTAAAACCTACTTAAAATGCTGTGAAACCTGGAACTGAATAAATAGAAGTCCAGCCTGGAGTAGGAGAGGAAATGGTGGGGAATATGGAATAATGCAAGTGTTTCTCTAGCTGAAGGCCCGGCCTTTAAACAAATAACCACTTTACCCCAATTATAAAATCACTGAAAATATTTAGCATCAAAAACTCTTTAACTTTGGAAGATGGTCTCCCACAGGAAGTACTCATTGCCTAAATTTAGATCAAAGTTGGAACTATTTAGTACAAGACTAGAACACAGATTCTTGTGCTAAATTCTTCCATCCTCCTGCGTCCTCGTCCCCTCCCCCCATCTTCCTCCCGTATGTAAAAATTAGCCATGTGCTTGTGTTACCTATTTTGCAGGTTTATTTAAAACTTCTCCTCCCTGAGGAATGTTGTATTTTTAAGCAATTAGTCACTGGAGTGTGCAGTTTCTCTGGAAACTGCAGCGGAGCGGCAGTGGGATGGCTTCTGCAAGGGGGATCGGGGTGTTGAGCCATTACATTTTCTCCTTTTGGTTTTGGTGTGACTTCTGAGCAGGAAGTGCTTTGAAGCACACCACTGTACTAAAAATAGCAGTCTTCTAGGTAGTATGTTTAAGCATACACTTCTGCAGAGAGCAGGCACTGACAGGAAGCCTTTCTCAAATTGCAGAGAGTATTTCCAGTGCCACCATACCTTTTCCCCATCCTTGATGGGATGATGGTTTTCAAGCTGTATTAGGCTGGTTGCTATTCCAGTTCAGGCAGCTGTGAGGCAGAGAGTGGAAGAGAGACCTGCTGAAGAGACTCAGCAGAGCTTTTCCTACAACACCAACAGTAGTGGGACTGTTGCCATCAAGCACCGTGAGTGCTCGTATCGTTCTGCACTATTAAAAAAAAGCAGGCAGTGGAAACATGAGTCCTGATTTGCTACAGATTTATTTTGTAGGACATCCCTCAGCAGTAAGCTTGCATTACCCTGCCAGCCCACCAGCTGCTGCGGAGCTGCCGTGGTGGGACTTGATCTCGCATCCTCCTTCCCTGTGCCCCACTGCTTGTGCTGGCCCTCGAAAAACTCTTTGTGCTTCTGAGTCCAGGCGGCACACGCTGCTGCTGGTTGGGAGCAGCCCATGTCATGGTCAGCAGATAGTCAAACCTGGCGAGGGCAGGCTAACAGCTTGGAGGAAGAAGGGTGAAAGTATAGGGTTATGTCAGAGAAACATCACACCCTGATGATGTTGGGTATTGCTTTGTTAAAGAAACATTTTTTTTGGCAGTATTGTTTTGCACTGCAAAGCTTTGCTGTAAAATTGGGTATGGAATATTATATTCATTTTATGGATGAAGGAGCTAAAATGTAAAAGTAGCTTATTCTCTGAGAAAGCACTTGGTATAGTGTGGAATAAAATGTTTATCTCCATGAATATACTCTCCTCCATTTTAGCCAGGAGACAATATAGACAGCTATTTGTCTGACAGGGACTTTGCAATGCCACAGTCTCCACCATTGCTGTTAGAGAAATCATCTTAGGCATGTTCCTTTTTGTCCTAAAACTCAGAAAAGATTCTGGTGTTCTGCACATACTTTATTACTCTGCTGTCCGCTTGCTTTATGTGGAAACCACCATCTTCCCAATACTAAAACATTTTCTTTGCACATGCCCCTCATCTTCCAGAAATCTATTTCTTGATGTCAGAACTCATTAAATTAATGAAGGACATTGGTTTCTTCTGGAAATTCTATCAAAACCTTAGAATGAAGATTCCATTTTCTGAATGTCTTTCAATTAAGAATTCTGCTTCCAGTAGTTCTAGCTTAGCCTCATAATATAATGGGATTTTTAACCAGTTCTATGTTTATTGCAGTTACCAGGGAGAAAAAAGACTATATTGACTCCACTTCTGATTTACTTTTTCATTCTTTTAATAATCCTTAAATTTGTGGCCGGTTTGGATCAAGGATTTGGTTTTGTTTATCTTTTATGGCCGAATGTTTTGCCCATGCTACTAAGATAGCTTATGAGCTAAATTGGAGTTTACGTACAGCAGATATAGTTTCAAATTGTGTCCCCGCCAAAAGACATCCTGTCATACGTAGGAGTAAAGGAAATGTGTACACGTGTGAAGTTTAGAATAGGGGGGCTCAGTGCCAGCCATGGGCATTGCTCGTGATGGAAAAGAGATCTACAGAGAGTTTAGGATCTTACCCAGTCCTTTACACTCCATGGAAGCTAGATTTTGGCATGGCAACATTTGTAAATGAAACTTAGTGTTGAGGTATAACTGCCTTTCAGTAGAGCTGAAAAAAATCCATAAGCAATTAACACTTTAATCCGCCTTTCTCTACACTACAGTGATAAGTACTTTGAAAGTAGATACCTATTTGAATGCAAAAGTATTTCTGAGCACAATTTGTCTTATGTTTTCTGGCACTTAGCGTCCGAGTTCTACGGAGATTGTTGTAATTGCATTGCTTAGAGATAGTGAAAATATGTGCATGAGAACTTCCTTGTGATGCTTAGCATTTTATCAGGCATATTTTTTTCAAATTCATGACAAATAATTGTTTTACAGGGAGGTTAGGGTGTGCCTTCTATTTACATAAAGTTCAATTTAGACCATTAACAAAATAAATACAGAATATAAATAAAAGAAAAATCCCATGAAACTAACCAAGCAAATATTTTAATGCAAGTTTCTGCACATATGGTGCCATTTGAGGGTGAGTCTGGAAAGACTTAGGGTAGCATCGTAGCTTAATGTTAATTCTAAATCTATCTTGGAGCTTTTGCAGCAGTTGAGAGCCCTCATCTCATCAAAAAATAAAGATTAAATATTTTATATTGGTTATGTTAAGCAAAAAAAGGAAGGTTATGTATTTGTATTGTTATAATACATCTGCTGTGTTTGGCCTTTCTTTGCCACTTCCTGAGAGGAATTAAAAGCATCTTGGGGAGTGCAGTTTTCCAACACAGTTGGATCAATATGTTCTTCTCTGGCTTCATTTTGCGGTTGGTGGTGTGAGTTTTTTACATCTGATGTTTAAACAAAGAATTGCAGTAGCCAAAACTTTTTTTTTAAAAAAAAAAAAAAAGGAGAAAAAAAGACACAAAGTCCCGCACAAAACCAAACAAAAAAAAAACCAAACCCTGCAACATATAAAACTTCCCTTTTTTTGATGAAGGCCATATGTCTTAATTCTCCCAAAGAGCACTGAATCATCCTTCTGTAATTTATGATAACCTACATCAGTATCTTTTACTGGCTCTTGCAGTCCTCTTGTACTAGATCTCCCAGTGCTCAAAATGCAGCTCCTACAAACATCACTCACGACTGTCTCTTGGAGCTCCTTTCTGAGTCTGCTCTTCATTCCTCACCACAATTTAGGCTTCTCATAATCACACTTGATTCCTCTTAGCTGTGCCTTTTCTGTTGGTGTGCTGTGCCCACCCAGCTGCTGGCAGCGAGTCAGCAAGGGCGTTTGTTGAGAGCAGGTGATGTTGGACCAGCCTGTTTTCCTTCTGCAAAAGGGTAGTGGGCTTTTTTGGCACCAGAGGAGCAGCATACACCAGGTGCCTTGGTTTGAGTAAGGGTCTTTTGCACTCTTACGCACAACATTCACGTAAGCAGATTTAGAGGTGCATGGTCAAGGCAAAACTACTGTGAGCAGGTAGGAAGCTATTTGGAAATCCTTACACATGAAGTAGTTATTTAAGCCTTCACTACCAAAGCGGAGGTGCTGCAGGAGCTCATGCCACATCAAGAGCTGCTCAGAGTTTGGTTGGTAAAGCTGAGTGTGACACTCGAATGTCTGCAGATACACTGGAGGACAGAATTCAAATTCAGCTGCAACAAGATAGATGGAGGAAAATATCTTAGGAGAACATTCAGGATGAAGAACTGCTATTTATGGTGATTAGTCAAGAATAACGTAATAGATTTTGGAAAAAAAAGAAAAGGACGGGACAACTGACTAGCTAGAACACTTTCAGAGCTGTGTTCTGGGGATCATAGCACAGGATGAGACTCAATACAGTGTCAATGTTAAAAAAATCAAAGGCTTTTCTGGAATATGCCATCAGAGTTTACTCTGTAGAGTAAACTTGCTGCTTTACTCAACAGTTGTAAGGCTTCATTTTAAATTCTCTTCTGAACACAGAACTTGAGGAAAAGCATGGATCAACTAAAGACAGTCCAAGGAAACAACAAGAGTACTGAGATGTCTAGAAAACAGGTTATGTGCTGAAGAAAACACAGCAAGTTGAGATTGCTTATAAACTTCAGCTTAAAACCCAAAAAGGCAGATGTTTTCAAATACAGAAAAGATTAGAAAAAGAAAGGGGAACACAATTTGTTCTCCAGATTCAAAACACAACAGGAAGGAAGGGCTTAAATTTCAGTGAGGGAGGTTTTGCATTGAGACTGAGGAAAAAAACTCAAGTAGCAAGGATAGCAGAGTGCTGAAACCAATTCCCTGGGGAAGCTGTGAATTTTCTGTCACTGGATGTCTTTAGCAAGTGGCCATATGAACTTCTACCATTTTGCGAGCCTCCAGATCACCCACATGCTCCCTTTTAACAAACTCCTCCCTCTTTTGCGCCGTGTATTCCGACCTGTAAAACTAGGAAGCGATGTGGAAGGACTAAAGAGTAATACCATGTTTATCTGGAGTCAGTCATCCAAAAAAGGTATGTAGAGATGTAACCTCGAGGCATCTTAGCTACCTTTGTTATAAAATAGCCATACTTCCCAGGAGCAGCTGTGGCAGCAGAAGTTTAGTCCAGACTAACATGCATTGCCTCCTAGCGAGAGCCTTGGCAGGTAGTTTAAAGCCATGTCAGGTATTTCTACATTATCCTGTGATCTGTGGCGTAGGTTTTCTCTCAATAATCAACAAGTTCAGAATGTGATGGTAGGACATACACACATCAAAAAAAAAAAAAAAAAAGAACAGGAAGAATTGTGTTTCAGTTGTTTGCATGTTTGTGGTGTTATTTCTCGGTTCCCCATCCTTCACAGCTGGCTGCTCGCTCTATGCCTCTCTTCCGTCATTGCACATTTCCTAATGAATGTGATGATTTTGAGTAGATTTTTGTTATAAATACTGTTGTGAAATGTTTCCTGTTCCACCTGGTGGTAACTGAGACTGGAATGCTGGTTGGTAATTATTACCCAAAAGGGTTTTACCCTATTCCAAGGTTTAGGATTGGAGAATATACTTGTAATAATTTCCAAATGTCAGTCAGAAAAATATTTTAATTCTAAAGGTTTATAGACAGAGAAGCTGACCAGAAAAAAAGATATATACTGGTGAAAATCAGCATTGTTAAGAAAAACACGCAGGTCAGTATTTATGTTAGTATCATGCACTTAGGTTTTTTCCCATCTTTATTTCATAATAATTTTCTGTTCAATTGAATGTAACTGGATTTCTCTGGGTTTTTTTTCTTACTCTAGAGATGTTATTTTCAATGATTTGGGAAGTTGTGAGCAAAATAATTCATTAAGCTAGTAACTAGTTGACAGGTTTTAATTTATAGAAATTCATTGAAGTGTCTATTTCTTGCCAGCCAACTTATGTGGAGTTACTCAGTGTTAAGGTTTTGATTGTAACAAAGAAAGTGCGTATGGGAATTGTTTTAGCCACGAAGCAACTTTTCCATCGTAAGCTTTTAATCAAGTTATAAAAAGACTAGAAATATGACTGTGCTGAAAGGAATATTGGTTATACCTACATAAAACCCCTTCTACATCACTGTCGGGTCTCTTCCCCTGCCAAATTATCCCTGCTGTCTGTCACTGATCACAGAGTGCCTGGGGAGAATCTCCCCTTTTCCTGAGGTACACATCGCTTGGATTCCTATGTCCTAATGTCGGGGTTTCAAAGGGGTGCTCGTGCCACAGTGGGCTCCCCAAATGCAAGGCGGATGAGCCCTCGGAGGTGTGCACAGTCCCCTTTTGACAACTTTGTGAGCTTCTTCCTCCACACTGGGCTGCTTCTCTCGGGAAGCATCCGAAGCCGGCGCAGGCGGTCAGGGTTACGGGCTGCCCGGCTCGATGGGAGCAGGACGCCAACAGCAGGCGAACAGTGACGTGTACTGTGGGTTTGTGGTGGTTTTGTTTTTTTTTATTGCAGCCAGGCAGTGAACTGGATAACTTGGAGGAGATTCTGGATGACCTGCAGAACAGCCAGCTGCCGCAGCTTTTCCCAGATAGCCGCCCAGGCGCACCGGCGGGCTCGGTCGACAAGCAAGCCATCATCAATGACCTCATGCAGCTCACCAGTGACAGCAGCCCCGGCGCGGCTGTGGCCACCCAGAAACCGGCAATGAGGATTTCACAGAGCAGTGAGTCCACCTTCTGTGCGGGTGTAGGCCAACCTTATAAACCCCAGAAAGCTCCCCAAGTGGGTCATGATTGCCAGAGAGGAACACGGGGCAGCGCCTTGTCCTACTCTGGTCTTGCGTGATGACATAGCGCCATCTGCGGTCGTCCCATTTCGAAACGCATGTGGAGGTGATGTCTGATCCATGCCAGCACCCGTGGAAGCCCCTGCCCTCTAAGGAGATTTACGGGCTACCCTCGAAATAAATGAAACGTCCCCTTCTGTGATTACGGGAGAGGACATGCATTTTGTTGTGATGCCGATCACACCTTTCCAGCCACCTTTTTGGTAAAAGGGGTGAGAGAGGTTTGTCTAAGAGTGAAGGAGAGTCATCTTCTAAAACCACAAGATTAATAGAAAGACGAATGATTAAGAGGAATGCCCAAGTTTAATTTGAAATTGTGGCTTTTAATTGAGTCACTTTCAGCTGACAGCGTTCCTTAACTTAATTAATTAACTTACAAGTCAGCATTGAAATGTTGGTCTACCAACATAGGGTAATGGAAAGCAAGCAAGGCAGGAGTCTTGTGAGCTACAAATGATGAAGAACATAGCAAGAAAAGCCACTGCTTCATTTTTATTCTACTCTTGGCTAGGATGACAGTATCTATTTGCTTCCTTAAATGTACACCGCTATGTTTTTTAATAAAACATTGAGCTTAGATAGTACCTTTGGACATTCTTACAATACTTAAATAAACAGTGACACTTTCAAATGAACTCAAATTATTACTTAAAATGTTTAGATTAATATTAACATTACTATTAATAATAAATATTAATGTTTAAACCACCGCACATCCTTAAATTATCATTTGTTATCAATGTTGCACAGAGAAGGATGCTCAGATTTAATGTACTTATTTGTAACTATGGGGCTAGTAACATAAGTCAGAAGGAAATCTCTGTGCATCTGAAATCTTTAGTATATTCCTTCTGAAGCAAGGTCTGCTGGTTCCTTCTGCTGTAGCATTTTGGCTTTCCAGAGTTAACCTAGTTTTAAATCTGCTTTCAGAGCTACTGGCAGTACAGTGACAGTATGATCGTGAATGAGAGTGTCTTGATTATTAACAGCGGTTCTGTAAAAACAGCGTCCTGTTTCCCATGTAAATTAAAACCCTAAAACATTTTCCCCCACCTCAGTCTTGAGTCTGTGCCTGAGTCCCCCAGGGAACTTCTGCCTTGTTTTCAGTAGAAGAGCGTACAGAAACCACGTGCACAGAAATAGTGACTAGCTTCTCATATGCTTACAGAAAAGCAGTGTAGAATGAAGCTCAAATCATATACAATTCCAAGAGAGATTTGGGGTTTGTTTTTCTTTTTCTGAAGAGATAACCATCTTTCACTTACAGTTTTTACATGAAAATACTTAAGATATTTTTATCTATTAAAAAAAATAAATCTTAAAAGCTGCTAGATTTGCCAAATTGCTAATTTGGTGTGTGTGGGGGAGAGGTAGCCTCCTTCAGTCTCATCCTGACCAAGAGCAGAATATGGGATCTGAGCACCATCACATCTCATCAACTGTGCTGTTATTTTGTGCTGCATTTCCAGCTTTCATTTTTGGAGGATCAGTTGGTGCTGGCAAAGCTACCCATCTAATAACTTACCAATGTGATTTTTTTCAGGCTTCTGGGAAAAGTTGTTTTGAAACTCTCGCTGAAGTTTGGTTTTCGTTCAATCCTTAGAATTTATGATGCCCCTAAGCTTAGGAAAGTCATTTTTGTCTCATAAATGAGCTTTCTCTGATTGTTTGAACAGAATCAGGACAAAATTTTGATCTCATAGTTAGGAATTAGATATATTGTGATGTATTTCCTATACACACGTATGAACAAATTCACCTGGCAGAGAACTTATATTAAAAAACTAAATAAATACAATGGGCTCCTGTAGTCTTGTTTTATAAAATAAGAAGAAGAGTCAGAGGCCCTTGTAATGTTTCTGTACTTTTTAAGATGCTTAATAAACTTCATCTAAGTTTTCAAATTCAAAAGCATCACCACTTTGATCTGAAATAGGAAAGAAGTTCTTTAACTTCTTTGTAATGTGGTAAATATAAAATTACAGAAGTCGCTTTAAGGATGCCATTGTATCAGAGAATCTCCTAGAGGCAGCTGTGGGGAGGTATTGCAAATAATAATTTCACCAAAAAAATATTAATTTATTTGTATATATTTTGTTGGTATGATTGGAAATGGAATCATAGCCCCAAGGTCAGTGTTTGATTCATGTTTGAGAACTAGCTGTGCACATAGGAGATGCTTTCATTCATTGGAATATTGGCCAAAGACCAGCTGAGCCAGATGCTCGCCAGTCATGATCTGAAGCTCGGTTTTCTGTGACAGTCTGCAGTTTCCTTTGCAGAGGCTGATTTTAAGGGCGCAGAACACCTCAACAGAAGAAAACAGTTGTATAAAGGTGACAGCAAGCATCAAGCATGGTTCTGTTTACAGAATCATTACGGTAGCACTGCTGATTTGGTGCTGCTGAATCATGGAAGTATTTGTTTCTATTAATGATAAAAAATGGAAAGAGAAAAAAAGAGAGAGATGTAGAAATGAGGCTACAGGATCTGATATAGCCTCAGTCTGCCCTTAATTTTTTTAACTTCTTCAGGAGTCTAGCTTGTGCTGGAAAACTTTGAAAACAGATAATTCCTAACAATCTGCCTCAGGATGACAATCTGCGTGCAATTACAGTCCGATGAGGTATAGGATTAATTGGCAGTAATATGCACATCACATTGTGGTATATTTTGCTGTAGTGGCTCTTCTGACAGTTGAATTGCACCATTTAAAGTTTTAAAAATATACATCATATCTGTTTTAGTGTCAGAATGTTCCATTTTGAAATTTACATAAAAATGTCAAGAAGGACTATTTCTCAGGCAGATGTGGAGTGGGTAAATTATGCAGCATTAAATAGCTCAGCCCAAGAGCTTTGCGTGTGTTTGGGTTCTTCTTTTTTTTTGTCTTTTTTTTTTTTTTAACAAGTGAAGTTTCCATTCTTGTAACTTTGCTTTTTTTTCTTTGCTCCTCCTGTCTAGCTTTTAATAACCCACGAGCAGGGCAACTGGGCAGGTTATTACCAAACCAGAATTTACCACTTGACATCACACTGCAGAACCCAACAGGTGCAGGAACTTTCCCACCCATAAGAACGAGTAGCCCCTATTCAGTGATACCTCAGCCGGGACTGATGGGCCGGAATGAAGGGATGATAGGAAGTCAAGGAACTTTAGGCAACAGTGGCACAGGTAAGACGACTTTCCTGTTTTATTTATTTTTTTAATACATTGAGTAGCAGCCCAAAACATGTGTAACTTAATGTTGGGATTAATATAAGTACTTTCCAAAAATTCTGGGGAAAATATTTATTTTGAACTCCTGTTTATGAATATTTTTAGTTCTGCTCTTTATGCACTACTTTTCACCTACCTAAACTCTTCTAGATGAACACAGCATATTGGCAGTTAGTCTTTTCACATCAACGTTTCAGACTTAGCTGAAGCTTACATAGGTAATAAACCAATCTTTCTGCCTCAAAAAAGCAAATAAATGAACCAGTTCCCTGTAGAGGGCACTTCTTTGAAAACAAAATTGTGGACAGTAATGTTGTCCTTGTGATGTGTATCTGTGCAGACCTTGGTTTTGCTCTCGGTTATCCTTTATTTATTAGCCTTAGTTCTCATTTTAAATTAAAAAAATGCCAATATTTCCATCATTTTCTGAAACATAAACTTTTTGGGAACTATAAGATGTTGCAATGGTATTACTTTTTGTCATGGATTATGCCTGATCTATGGTGTATTAATTTCTGCATATTGCCCTAATATTGTACAAAGATACCGTAGATGGTTTCACGAGAAAAGTCTGGCTAATTGATTTATTTCAGCTAGTACCTAGTCTGAAGCTGTCCAAGTGTACAGCAGCCACTAAGAACTCTGAGTAGATAAATGGGTGTTGTAAGTCCTTTCAGCTGGCTATATTCGCTGTCAAAATTTTATATTTAGTTTGCATCTGTATTATAAAAGACATGCTGCCAGGCACTGAAATATCCTATTTAAGCAGTTTAGAGGTCAGCTTCTAGTCTTTCAAGTGTCCTATTACTTTCATGTTCTGTATACATACTAGAGGATGTTATTCATCTTACGTATACAAGTTAGAGAGTATTATCTGTGTTCCTGCCATTTGCTCAAGCACACCACATACTTCAGCTGGTAGAGTATGTACACAAATAGAACAAACCTGACGATGTAACACTGAAGCGAATTTTGTACAGCAGCTGTGAAACAATTACTCTCATCAGAGTTTTTCTTCTCTGTTATATATGGCCAAATAATTGAACTGAGGAGTAATACTTATTTGTGTGGTTTTAGTATTCGTTTAAAGATGTTGCAAAATGCAACTGAAGAGACCAGTAGTCTAACGTGAAATCAGTGTTTCATCTTCTCTCTTGACTGTATAAAATTGAAATGTGTAAATACTGTGAATGCATGTCTTCTGGTTTGGGGGACTTTTACATTGGGGTTTGGTTGGGGTTTTTTTGGCTACTGTCACAGTGTGATACTCTATATATTCCAAGTGTAAATAAACTGCATCAGTTGTTTACAGTAGATGTAGGAGGACTTCCCCTAAATAACGGTAATGAACTTCAGCATCTATCGGAAAGTTCCTGTGAGTAATTTCCCTGCACTGTATATTGGCTTGAGATTATCTGTGTGAGCCTCAAAGCTAAGAAGGCTCTAGGTTCTGAGAGAACAGACCCACCAAAAGATGTTTGCAGAATGCGAATTTAAAAACAGTCCTTCTGATTTGTAAACGTGTGTAAGCGATAACATGTTGTTACTCAAGTCTTCATTCTCACTTAGCACTTGGAAAGTCAGGCACTGACATACACATCAGCAAACGTGATTCATTTCCTGAGGAAGGAAGTTCGAGCTATCCACACACCCTCGGCACCTGTTGCAGACTACATGTGGGAACACTTACTCTGAACAGTTTCGGAAATGATAAAAGGATCTTCCCCCTGTAAAATGCATAATAATCTCCAGTCCCTTGACTAAGCAGTGTCAGGCATTGTTCTGCAGCTTTGCACATCTGGCCGGGCAGTTGTGGTGCGGCGCGCTTTGAGTGAAACTACTGCATTTTCGTCGCTAAAAATGCAGCTCATCAGGTGGTCGTAATGCTAAAGCTGTTCCGAATCATGTGCCCGCACCTGAGTGTCTTTGGCTTTTGTGCAGGAATGATCGGTGGCAATGCCCCTCGGCCTGCCATGACATCTGGAGATTGGGGAAGCCAAGCTCCTGCTGTGAGGGTGACCTGTGCGCCCACAGCTGGTGCCATGACCAGGCCGGTGCAAGCAGGCATGATCCGCAACCCCACGGCCAGCATCCCCCTGAGACCCAGCAACCAGCCTGGCCCGAGGCAGATGCTTCCATCTCAGGTCATGAATATGGGTAAGTCAGGACACCTGTGGAGTTGTGCCTTTTGGATAAGCTGGATTGTCAAAGACAAAGCAGGGAGGGGGAAAATATTACCTCAGTTATAGATTTGATGAGAACCATGTTCCATAGTGAAAGTTTCCCATGGAAGTGGGAAGGCAGATGTGTAAAATACTAACTTTTGATGCATGATCACTTTTAAAGCAGGTACATAATGGTACAGACTCTATATACTTTCTTTTTTTAATGCTTATCTTACTCATTTTTTCACCTATGGTGCTGTATCTTCTCTTTTATGGTTTCAAACTACTTTCAGAGTTCTCATCTTATTGCTTCAAATTTTAAAAGCATTTTTTAACCAAAAGATCATGATGCTTTGAAGTGTCATGGTACTGTAGTCTTAATGTTTCTGTTTACTTTTACTGTAACATAGATAATTCAACTGAAAGAATTAACGAGAAATAAGATTCTCTTCACAAAACTTACGTGATTATTTCTCCTTGTTTAGGGCCGTCCGAATTGGAGATGAACATAGGAGGACCTCAGTATAGCCAACAACAGGCACCTCCAAATCAGACTGCGCCATGGCCAGACAGCATCTTGCCTATAGATCAGGCAACTTTTGGTAATCAAAACAGGTGAGTCTTAGTGTCATATCAAAACATGGAGAGATTTTACAGTATGTCTCATGGAAACAAAATTCTACATAAAATAGTCACTAAACAGTCACATCAGTTTCATGCCTGTGGTATTTTTTGCTCATGAAATGTGTACGTGCTCCAGTAATACTCTGGCTACAGACACAAATACTGTATTTGCCATTTAATGCATTAGAAGAATTGGAAGTTCTGTATCACAGTGAACACTGCCAGTGCTCTGGTAGTTTCACCTCTCGAGCATTAATTTGAGCGTTATTTGGCTGTTGTTATTGTTAACAATTATACTTAACACTAAATGTGGGGAAATGCCAGAGCCTTTGTAGTCCTAATATAGCTGTCTTTTCCTGCAACAGAGTAGCATTTTAAGTAGTGTGTGACATGGTTAACTTATGTCTGGCTTTTTTTTTAATTGACCTAAATTCTGTAAAAGGTGAGGAAGGAAAGATTAAGTGAAAGGGAGCTGCCTTTCCCTGAAGTTAGCTTCTTCTCAGATAACCAGAACTGTTAACTCCTATGTAATGGGATCATTATTAATACTTCTAAATAACATCAAAACTACGAAGAGCAGTTTATGCTTCTTAAAAAAAGCCATGTCTTCTCCAAAAAATTTGCAGCTTACATTAGAGAAATGAGGGAGAGAAAGACTGTATGAGTGATACAAACTGGACAAGTAAGTGAAAAATGTTGAAATATTTTGAATTGCGTTGAGATGTTTTTCAGTTGTAAATGGGGGAGCTCTGAAAAGAATATGAAGAGGAAGCAGATGGGAAAGAAGTATGTCTGAAAAAAGGGTTCATCTTCTGACTACGTTCTCTTAATTTGTGTTATGAAAGGATGTCTGAAAATACTATCTGTAAATTTAAACGTGGCATTTTTCTGTTACTTTTCATGCTTTCCAAGATGTTTCCTGGTGCTGATTCTCCCCCAGTTAGGGTGTCCATATGTCAAAAGCACTGTTTACATAACTTAATTATTCACTTAGAAAATGACACTGCAAAATGAAGTACAGGACCATGTTTGGTCACCAAACTGTTTTATCTTTGCATTTCTCATAATTTCGTTAGAGCTGAAGATGATGAAAAAATTCCCATTGTGTTATATCTGAAAGTAACCATATTTTGATCACTTATTTCCAAACAGAGATGATGAATTGCTTAGTGCTGCCACTTTTTATTTTATTAATCACTGGGATTTGTATTTTTATAACCTGATTATTGTCATGAGTATTCAACTGGATAAAAGTTAAATCATGAGTAAAAAGAATTCTTTTAGATAAAAATTAAACATTAACATTGTGGTATATACAAGAAATGAGGAAAACCCAAAATCATTGTCATTGTTTAACATACAGAATTTGACAAATGTTTTAAACTTTCTCTTATCATATGTATTCTTATAAGTCATCTTTAAAGTTTGTGAGCAATTTGATTCAAAGGATTACTGGTTTTTTTGGTCTTCCATTTTACTGATTTATAATTTCATCTGTGAGAGTTAGAGCAACTTCTCTCTGCGTGAGATTAATACTTTGCACTGTTTTCAAGGTACATCATATATATCCTTATTTTTATTTTTTACAGTCTGGGATCTAATTAAAAATAATACATTTTTGTTAGTTTTCCTGCCTGTCATCCTTTGGGGTTTTTTGTGTATGACCTGACCATGCAGCTCTTTCCTGCTGCTTAGCTTTGACATAGAGATTAGACTTCCATGGCAACCATATATCTCATCATGGAAACTAAATACACAAACATGTTTCTTTGTTTTTCCAAACAGGCATGTAAAAAGGGTTCACATATAGTTCTGTTTCCTCCCTCCATGTGTGACAGCTTTTGTTGTCTCTGAGTAATTATCTGGGATGAGATTCTGCCACAATGTGCATATAGTAGCTGCCCTCACTTGCAGAATGCTTTCCTGTTTATTTTTTCTATTGTAGTCCTGTAGTATTGTGCATGAAGTAGATCTTGTGTGTAAACCACAAGACAAAAATATGTTATTTAGCTGCAGATAAGGTGTTATTTCAGATTTAGTTTGTTTCTCAATAGTTTTGTCCTTCAGGTTTGGAATAAACCTTTATTCTGCCTTTTTAACCATGAGTGTGCTTTGCATACAAATTCAGGGGTGAGCTAAGCAGGATTTATAGAGCCAGCACGCTCTGTCTGACAGCATCCAAATTCTTGCTGACATCCTTCTGAAGCACATAACCAAGTGCATAAACTGGTACCCAAGTGTGCAATTCTGTAAGATGGGTTGAGCTGATGAAGTGTTTTACTGCAAACAAAAAGGTGAACGTCCTTTTCTCCCTCATGCTTCTGGCCAACTCTTTCAGGTGTTAGGTTTGTGTGAGCTCAAACAGTCCTTGGACCCCTCTGTGACCTCTTTAACTTGCTTAGTCTGACGGAAAACCAGTTAGGAAGAATGTTTGTGGAAATCAGTTCTTTTCCTACTTGTGACAGCATGCCTGATCTAACGTCTAAAATTCAAACTTATGGTTAGTTAAAAGAAATTATTTAGTCTTGTGTGTTCAGTGACTATATTCTGTACTGACTTCTGCGCTTCTTTGCTGACCTCGTAATGTGAAATCAGCACTCCGACGTACCTTTTGTGTGTTTGCTGGCTTGTCAGATCCACCGTGCTAGTAGGGTCTTGACAGGCATTAATCACCCTATATAGTTATTTCTTCATGTAACATAACTTTCATCCAGAATAGTTTCCTAAACAAAACTGGCAATGATGAAAATAATATCTGTCTCCACTTGTTAGTTCAATTTGAGCACTAATCCTCTGATATTATTTCTTGGTTTTCAGCAGCTGTTTACCAATGCTGTGTACATGTTTTCACAGGCAACCATTTGGCAGCTCACCAGACGATCTCTTATGTAATCATCCTTCATCAGAGTCACCAAGTGATGAGGGTGCTCTCCTGGATCAGCTCTACATGGCATTAAGGAATTTTGATGGTTTAGAAGAAATCGACAGAGCTCTAGGAATACCAGAACTGGTTAGCCAGGTATACTGGACATGGCATTGCACATGTTAGATATTGCATTTAAAGGATGTATTGTCAAGGTGGAGGTAAAACGAGTTGAAAAGGAGATTATAAAACATTTCTTGTAAGCAATTTTGGTGGGAGTCCCTCACCTGAAAAGTTTCCTTCTGCCCTAGGTTTAGTCTGCCTTTCTCTCTCCTGCCATTCTCATCTAGCTCTCCCACTTCTGACCTGTGCTGAGCCACTTCGCTTTATGTGGCAAACCTGACCAAGTCAAAAAATTATCAGGCTTCTGCTTAATCTGGTGGTCAGAGGAATGACTCTGTGGGGGAGAAATGTGTGTATACAAAAAAAAAAATATTAGAAGAAGACTATAAAGACCTAGGAGCAGAGGAGCAAGGTCAGGACCTTTGTGTGAAGCGGGCAGTAAGCTTTTGCATAAGCAAACCTCTAGCTGGTAATTTCACCCATAGTTTTCTGTCTTATTTGATGAATGTATGTTAAGGGACAAATTTCACCTGAAGCAGCTGATCTCATTCCAAGCACTTAAAACTGTAATTATTTTTTTAAAATTGTAATTATTTTTTAAAAATTCTGAGCATGCTTCCTAAACTTTGCTGCATGAATTTGTTCTATTGTTTTTCTTCCTTTTTTTTCCCCCACAGTAATTTTTTTATCTTGACCATTTCAGTCTTACGTGATACAAAACAAGTGTGGTAAAGAAAGGTAAAAATGGGGACGCTCGCACAGGAAAGTTAGTGCCTCATGTTTCTGGCATCAAAATTCTGTTTCCAAAACCAACTGTACATGCCTCTATAGTGATTTAATATTCTCAGACAAGCCTAGAATACTTATTTTGTTTCCCAGCACTTGTCAGCATCCTGAGCAGAACTTCAGAACTAGCTTTGCATTTTAGATATGAAATAGGGCAAATGAAGTCTTGCTTTGGACATAAGAAAACTATCTTCAAGCCTATTTGGTGCTACACAGAACTCAGTGAGGTGTTAAGCTGGAGATATAATTTATTGGCAGACTTCAATTTTGCAGCGTGGAACTTTCATGCAGTGTGACATAGCTTTTGGAATACCACCACCACAAAAATATTACTAATGTTTATTTCAGACTAAGTGGTAAATATCCTTCTGTTTAATTAATAACTCTGTGGAAACAGTTGAAAAGTTCCGCAGATAAGAAAACTGATTTTAAAGTATCCATCAAACATTTTATAGAAGCTTAAAGTCTCTTTGAAAAGGGCACTGAAATTTTTATTAACTTGATTTCCAAAGTCAGAGTGGAATAAGCTATAAAATTATTCTGGCCAGAGCAAGTATTAGGGAAGTATCTGGAATGGAGTTTAAAATTGTGTTAGCTTTTTTATGCTGATGGATGATCAGTTTGTGCGAAAATGCCCTGAAAGAATTAGGCACTCTCTTCACATTAGCTTTTCTAATAGTTTCAGGCATCTTTACTTGAAGCTGTTATTTTGTTTAAAGATACTGATAAAAATCTGCCTACTTATTCATTTGTAACATCTTTGAATTTATCTTGGATTCAGTGGCAAAAATATGCTGCCGCCACGTCATTACAGATTTTCCTATGGCATTTGTCATTTCAGGTTTTTATTTGTTAGCAGAATGATACAATGTTTATGTTAAGAGCATGACAAAGATTCTGGGCCTTTGTTTATGAAAAAGAGAGAGGAGGGATTTGTCTCCATTGATATGTTTTGACGCTCAAAAATGCGGTTCTATTTATTTTTTAAACTTGGGTGAGGAAAACAGAATTTTCTCCTTGAAAACATTCACATCCTAGAAGACTCATTTTGCAGGAGAGGCCTTATTAGCCTTGTATAATCCCGTGAAAAGCCACATCCTGCCAACTGTTTCCCTCGTCCACGTGTTTCTGCAGAGCCAAGCTGTCGACCCGGACACCTTCCCCAGCCAGGAGTCCAGCATCCTGATGGAGCAGAAGGCTCCGGTCTTCTCCCAGCAGTACGCGGCTGCGGCGGCGCAGGCTCAGATGGCTCAGGGCAGCTACGCCCCAATGCAGGACCCGAACTTCCATCCCATGGGGCAGCGGCCCGGCTACGCAGCCCTCCGGATGCAGCCCCGGCCCGGCCTCCGGCCCACCGGCATCGTGCAGAACCAGCCGAACCAGCTGCGGCTCCAGCTGCAGCACAGGCTCCAGGCACAGCAGGTACAGCCCCTCCCGCTCCCGCTTTCCTCTCCCAGGTGGCACGGCCTCACAAATAGATCCAGGTCTGAACTGTGTACCCTGTTCTATGACAGCCTCATTCCACTTACGCATTAAAAATGCTAGCTGTAATTGTAGAATCACAGAATGTCAGGGGTTGGAAGGGACCTCTAGAGATCATCTAGTCCAGCCCCCCTGCCAGAGCAGGATCACCTACAGTAGGTCACACAGGAACTCATCCAGGCAGGTTTTGAATGTCTCCAGAGAAGGAGACTCCACAACCTCCCTGGGCAGCCTGTGCCAGTGCTCTGTCACCCTCACAGTTTAAAAAGCTTTTCCTCATGTTGACGTGAAACTTCCAATATTCTAACTTAAACCTGTTATTTCTTGTTCTAATGCTGGAGGTTTTGCTGAGGCAGTGCCTAGTGCTTGTTTTTTATTTTTAGTCTTTTTTGCATCTTTCTATTGTTCCTTCTATAATATCGTGCAAGAATGTGCATCGTATTTAAGCCTAATTCTTTAAGCAAGGCCACACTGATGCTGTCTGTTACACAGGTCTTTTTCTATTTGTTTTATCTTGACTCTTGCCTACATCTTTTCCTTTTCATGGCCTTAATCTACTTTTAAGGATAATTTTAAGTTGTTGTTTCTTGTTTCATTTTTTAAATATAAAGATTTGTAGTACTATAAGATATTAATGCTTTTCTAGTGGAGGAGGAAGGATCACGTCTGCCTTCAAACATCAGGATGAGGTCTAATTCAGAGTAAACCTCAACAGTCCAGTCCCAAACTCAGAAAGGGTAGGAGCTGCAAAGGCAGCATGTTTGATAAACAGCTTAGTGCCTGTGTTGTTATTTGTATGGTGTATTATCTCCTTAAGAAACAGTATTCTGTGAATGATAGTAGGACTTAAGCAGGAAAACTAGTCTCTGCTTGAGTATGTAAAACTAGATCCTCAAACCAACTGATTGGGAAGTAGATGTATATACCTCTGAATATAGATTTTCCGTTTTCTTGTTTTGTTTCTAAAAACTTTTGGGTTTTGGTTTTGGGTGTTGGGTGTTTTCCTTTAGAATCGGCAGCCACTGATAAATCAGATCAGCAGTGTCTCCAATATGAATCTGTCTTTGAGACCTGGAGTGCCAACACAGGTGAGACAAATAGTGCTTTAAAAAAAAAAAATATTGCTTTGTACTCTTCTTTCTGCCCCCAATTAAACACAGTAGTGATGCTATGGGGCAAATACATGCATTAAATTCTAAAGCTTGAATACAAATAATGCAGTCTATATGATAAGAGGTATTTTACAGTTTTATTTCTGACAAGTCCCATATTTATATGGGGTGGATTGTTGCTTACTAGAGATATGATATAGCTGCGTTTTTAACCAAGCTTCTCATTTCCTAAAGATGCATTTTCTTCATAAGCTGTTCTGTTTGCAATTACAAATCACTGCAACATTGAACACTGACTTGCAGTTTCAGTTAGTGATTCTTGCATTGTTGGAAGTCTTTCCCAGCAGAAGTATTAGAATTATTTTCGCTTGTTTAATATTATTGTTAGTTGGGGGAGTGGGTGGTTGGTAAGAGCTCGATTCTTCCGGATTGCTCTAGTGGAGATGCCTCCACTGGTGGGGTTGCCTTGGAAGGGGTTATTGATGGGTGGCGGTGGTTTTCCCTGCAGGGCCCTATCAATGCACAGATGCTGGCGCAGAGGCAACGGGAGATCCTGAGCCATTACCCAACTCGCTGCTCAGAAGATACAGACGCAGAGGCAGCAGCAGCAACAGCAGCAGCAGCAGCAGGTCCAGCAGCGGACACTGATGATGCGAGGGCAGGGCTTGAGCATGACCCCCAGCATGGTGGCCACCGGTGGCATACCAGCAACCATGAGCAATCCACGGATCCCGCAGGCAAATGCACAGCAGTTTCCCTTTCCTCCAAACTACGGTACTGGTTCCACCCTCCCCAGTGCCTTTCAGCAGTCCTCACTCCCTCATATCCCCTCCCATGCTGGGTCCAAGCCCCCTTCCCACAGCTCCATGCCTGGCTCCCTGGGAACAATAAGAAATGTGGAGGTTTGGGCCCCTTGGGAATCTGTAAATGCAACAGAGTGCTTTCTGCTTTCCTAACTCTACTGCCAACTGTTCTCCAAGCACGACTCTTCTTTTTGAGCAACAGCAGAATTGCAGTGTGTGTGTGTGTGTGTGTGTGTTTATATATATAGCTACATGCAGATACAAGCGTGCATGCACACGTGAACACATAGGTGTGTGTATTGGCTTGATGGCCTCTGAATTTTGACTGAACTAAACAATCCAATGTATACACTAAAAGTGCACATGAGGAGTAAGATGTTAGTGAACAGCATAAAGTAACCAGAAGCAAAGCTGTGCATAATTTTTTTAAAATTTTGATAATGAGATGCTGCTTAAATATCAGATAGATCCTTCCCCAAGAAAGATAATTCTTCTTGTACACATTACAGTGTGAAGGTAACAACTAACTGTTGAATTTAAAAATAAATTAGTTTCAGATAAGGCATTCCCTTCCCTGTCCTTAAACCTGTGGGTAATGTGATAATTAATACCATTTTATTTGTATATTTTACAAAGCTGCATACTGCTGTGTTCTGGCAGTGCATGGGGCAGTTACCTCCGTATGGTTATTGTTATACAGCTTATTTATCTATTAATATTGTCTAAGTTATATTACATTATTATTTTAATAGTATAATTATTATATTATGTGCAAGTTCTGCTGATATAACAAATTGTGTCCATCCAATTCTAAATTTGCAATCTACTCACTGATCTGTTATCCTTTACACTAATTTCTACATCATAATAGTGCATTCCCTCCAGATATTTGAAATTGCTTTATGAAATTGAACAAAAGACAAAAACATAGAGAGGTTAGGTCATGCAGACAGTGAATACAAGAATAGATTCCATACCACCTGGTTCTTACCCCAGCATTCAGTGGTTTGTTTCTGTTAAGTATGTTATTGATGAATTTAAGACTGAAGTGACTTGGTTTAAAACAAAGTTTCCACACATAACTGGAATTTTACATGCTTAAATTAGGTTATCTTTGCATCTAAATTTTTTTATTATTATTTTACAAAATCATTAAATGCTTACACAAAATGGCATTGCCTGGTTTTGCAGGGACACAGAAAATACAACGTTCTAGCAACTATAGAAAAAATTGAAAATCATAGCCTAAATGTTAAAATATGGTGCCATACAGTAAACAGGTTGTGCATAACATTCGCCAAAAGAGATTTGTAGACAGAAGTAATATGTTTTATTTGTTCTTTTGCATGCAGTTTCTAGGGGGGAAAAGGTCACTAGCCAGTGTTTTTCTTTTGGTCTTTAAAGGGAGAGAGACCATTTATGTGAGTAGGGCACACAGGT
Source organism: Apaloderma vittatum (assembly GCF_000703405.1). Taxonomy (NCBI): domain Eukaryota; kingdom Metazoa; phylum Chordata; class Aves; order Trogoniformes; family Trogonidae; genus Apaloderma; species Apaloderma vittatum. The sequence goes on along the minus strand of NW_009727920.1, from coordinate 9,328 downwards.
GGCCAACATACTTAATGCAGAATGATTTTTTTAAGGTTAAACACATCATACTAATTGATGGCATCTTACTTTTAATCTACATCCCATATTAGGACACAAGGTTGAAGGTTCCAGGTGACCTAAGTGCAAGGATGTATCTGCATGCATGTACTCTTGACTTATTTTAACTTTGAATGTACATTGTCTAAATTTCTCATTTTCTTGTTTAGGTATTAGTCAGCAGCCAGATCCAGGCTTCACAGGGGCCACAACTCCTCAGAGCCCACTGATGTCCCCAAGACTGGCTCATACTCAGAGCCCCATGATTCAGCAGTCTCAGGCTAATCCTGCCTATCAGTCCTCTACGGAGATGAACGGGTGGGCACAAGGGAATATGGGTGGAAACAGGTAAATCCAGAACAAAGCTAAAATGAACACACAGAGTACTGGGGTCATTTATGGTCTATGTTTATTTATGGCCTTGTTTTATGTGATTGTTTACTTGTTTGTTTGTTGTTAACTATCTTGAAAGAGATTTCTTTTCAATTTGGCTTGGCGAGTTGGTTTAAATTCTGTCTTTGTGCAAGGCAAAGCGAGTGCATAGCTACGACACCTGCATCCACACAATGCATCGCTTTGTCCACGATAACTGATGAAACACTGTGTGTCCTTAAGGAGCACCTCTACCGCACAGCGAAGTCCAGCCCCTAACGTTTGTGGGGATGCATTTCTTCTGCGTATGATTTTCATGTTGTGCTCCCACACTGCTTTCCACATGACTGGATCAGCTGAGCTGGAGCCTATGCATTCCCTACTGCTCTGGAATTGCGGTGACAGGATATCACCTCCCACTTTAAATGCTGGAGTGCAACCAAGTTCAGTCCATTAGTGCTTGCGCATAACTGGGGGTCAGCATATAACTGTCATTCTCCGAGAGCATTGTAGCATGCCTCATGCATGCAGTCACCTTTTCAGTTGAGGCTCATGCCCTAGTCGGTAAAGCTCTAATAATCAGCCTGTCCACATGGAATGGGTTGGACGTTGAATGCTGTCAATAGGCAGCAAAGAGCTTCCACATGGCAATTATCTGTGTGTTTGAGTGGAAGACAGGAGGAGCTATGAGGCTGGTCTACAGCCTGTCTCACTTTACACTGGGGTGCCCATAGTTGTCTCTAGCGCAGAGCATTTGTCATCCTGAACTTCTCAGGCTGCTCTTACTGTCCCAGCCCAGCAACAAGTATTTTACACGGTGGTTGTCAAAGATTTAATAAACCCAAACCACCAGTATTTCAGTGATGAGGCTGATCCAAGTAAAGTTCCTCTTAAAGCAACTGATTTATCTCTTAATGTTCATCCTCATCCATGCCTCTTCCTCACTGTCTTCCGGAAGCATCTGCAGGAGTCATAGCTACCACTGTCATGGCCTCTGCTGAAACTGCAGCAGGGGCAGCTCGATAAGACTAATGGTTGGCTTGCTAAACTGCAGCTCTACAGCGGAGACATGTCAGATGCGTTTACACAAGCCACTGAGTATTCACAATGATGTGTAGTGTGCTGTTTCAGCCATCCAGATAACAACTTAAAAATGGGGTTCGGTGGCCTGAAAAGACATGACATTGGAAGGAAGAGAATGGTGGGATTTTCTGAGTTTGGTCCTGTGCCCAGAATGCCGTTGCGCTCCACCAAGTCTCACAGTGCGCAGCAACAGCCTAATGGAGTACCCAAGTGCGAGGTTGAGTGCTTAACCCTGACAGATTTCCTCAGCTGTGGGAGCAGTGCTTCGCAGGGAAGTAAGAGTCAGACATTGATGCAGAGGTGGTCACTGTGTGCCACCTGACACGCCAGAGCACTACCATGGCACTTCAATCTAATGCAGATCCTGTAAGCAGATACGTTGTCAGTAATAATTCCTTCTTTGACTGTTGGATTATGCTCAAAGAGTAGAACAGGCTGGTATGTAAACAGCAAAGTGGATTTTAGGAAATGTAAAAAAGATCTCTATTATGAATTCTGACATAATGGGAAGGAAGATGCTATTCAGAAAGCACTTGGCTTTAAATAAAATCTGGGATGAGGTCTTCTGCAGTTACTCCTTAAGTTCTTCTGAAATGGCCTGAAAGGAGCATAGAGGGTAATTGCCTTAGACTTTTTGTTGCTTCTTACAGTGCCACATTTTCAAAACCTTGATGCTAAGATTTAGTAAATTAATTTCTGCACAATTGCATGTCTATATTTGTGAGCCCACTTGCCATAATTGTATATGCAAATCTGGTATTGATATGTGCAAATAGCCTCTTTTGCAAAAACTAAGCTTGTTAGGCTGGATCGAATTTCAGCTCAACAGTCCTGTGCTAACGCTGGAGGGAGAAAAAGGTGTTTTCCTTTCCCTCCAAAAATTACTTTGCCAAACATGTTTACAATGCACACACAGCCCATTTAGACAGCTAACTGGCTGTTATTGCACATGTGTAACAGATTTGTACTCTGCCATAGTTTCACACGCAAAGGCATGCATTTTTGTGCACAGATATGGGACTTTAAATTTTGAAAATCTGTTCCTTAGACATGAACATAGCTGAAAACTAGTTTTTCCTTTGAAGTTGGAATAAATTATAGTATATGCAAATTCTAGCTTAAGATATATTAAAAAGAGAGTAGTTTCTTAGTGGCTTCAGCATTCTAAGTCTGACACATTGCTTTTTCCATTCCTTGCTGTAGCATGTTTTCACAACAGTCCCCACCACATTTTGGGCAGCAAGCAAGCACCAGCATGTACAATAATAACATGAACATCAGTGTATCCATGGCAACCAACACAAGTGGTATGAACAACATGAACCAGATGACAGGGCAGATCAGCATGACCTCAGCGACCTCTGTGCCTACATCAGGGTTGTCCTCCATGGGTCCTGAGCAGGTGAGAATTTAAGGATGTGAGATGACAGCTAGAGGATTTGCTTTGACTTTCAGTAGTTTTTCAGGTTTGCTGCGTTGGGCTGCAACTGCTGTAAGCCATTTTGTTTCTTTTAATAGTTTTCTTGAGAAATGATGATGTTAAAAAGACTTTACTTTTAGCTCTGCATTCAGATAACCAGAGTGACTGATGAAGTAGAGGGCACTTTTTGCTTCTGAATTTCCCATTTTGACCTAGCACCACTGTAGCTAGCACACGTAGTTGCTCCTGGAGTTCTGTGGAAAGTGCGTCCTGACCTAGCTCCTGTTCTCAGTAGGTAAGTTTCTGTAGCAAAGTTGCAGATCACCACTGTCCTGGCTAATTTTCTCAGCAGTGGAGGCTAGGGCTGAATGGCAGGCAGCTGCTTCCTAAAGATAAAAGTGAAAGGTGCTGGCATGGGCAGTGTTTAGAAGATGTGTCTACTGCCAGTGTATTTGTGGTACCAGCCAATAGGCAGTCAACTTCGAGAACCATCAATCTGGCACCTTCAAGAGCACAGAATCCACACTTTTTTGCCATGTGGTGCGTATAAAATAGATTGCAGAGTCAATAGGTAAGTAACCTGTTCTTTTCTGCTGAGAGGAGGTTTACGCAGTCCATTTTATTTGAGATTGCTACTTAGGGTATCTGAAATAAGGAAAATAACATTTCCGTTTGTCAACCTGCAATTAAATTCACACAATACATTAATAAGTATTTGACAAACAAGTCTTCTTAATTAACAGGTTTGTAAGTTTGCTTCAGAGCTGAGCTCCCATTTGTTCAAAACACAGACTTGAAATTACAGACTTCTCTTAGAAATACTGGCAGGAAAGAAGAGGTAATGTCTTCAGGCAGCATCTTCTGCTATGGTGAACAATACCATAAACTTTTTTTCAGAGACCATAACATTTCACTTTAAAGCTGGTTATATTATTGCCTTGTTAATGTACGCCCTTTTTCCAACCTAAATTTGATAACTGAGTATTTTCTAATACTGCCCTTGAGCTTAACTAGTTCTTCTCTCTTGTATTTTAGAAAAAGCCACTCTATGAGCATGATTTTTTTTGTTGTTTTGAGATTGTTGGATTGTTTTGTTTGGGGTTTCTTGGGGTTTTTCTTGTAAGTTAAACAAGCCACAGTGTTTCAGTGTCTTCTTGTGGACTTTAAATTCCCTTTCCTTCTCTGCACCTGTTCCGGTTTGAATCAGTATTTCCCAAGCGCCAGAGCCATGTGCATAACACTAGTTCTTCCCCATTTCTCTTGGAATACTCTGACAGATATAGCCCCAGATCACATTTGTCTTTTACAGCTGCCACATACTGGTGACCTGAAGTAATTCTGATACTCCCAAATCTGTCACCTTCTCTGATATTCCCAGTTGCTAAGCCCAATTATAGCAGTTATTAGTTATTATTAGTTATTATTAGTTCCCAAGTGCATCCTGTTGCACACATGTAATGTAGTAAAACAACAGTAAAACCAAAAAAAAGATAAGAGAGGCAATTTGAAGGTGACAGCCCAGTCTGATTTCTGCTGCTACGTGATTTTCCCCGGGAATCTGAATTGAGAAACATGCATTATAGAGAGAGATCTGGTTTTATTTCAGATATTTCTGTGCAGACTACTGTTTCCACGGGCACAGTTGTCACACCACTTTTCCTTCCTGGTAGAATACGAGATCTTGTTTCAAGATAGCATTTATCTAACTTCCAGTAAGCCAAATAGGCTGAGGGCCTTTATCCATCTCAACATTTGTTTTTCAACCTGTCTGTCTCTTTTGTGATCTACTTCAGACACCATTGCTGTAACCTCCTTCCAGAAGTATGAGCAGAGTAACTAACCAGTGAGGGTGATTTGACAGCGACTGCACTAAAGCTCTATAGAGTCAAGTTCTGCTTTTAATCTCTCTTTCAGTCCATGGGCTGCCTGGGCACTGTTGGTGACAATGTTGCGCTCGAGAGCACCTACTTAAACCCTTATGATGATCCCTGAATCCTCCTGAGCACATTCTGCATAAATGAAACCTGCATCCTTTGTTCCCAAATGTGTGCCCTTCCTTTTGTCTACACCAAATGGCATTTCTTAAACTGAGTCTGTTTAACCAAAGTGCTGTGGCTCATTCTGTATCAGTAACCTGTTTTGCTCCTGAGTTACCACCTCAGCACTGTGTCGGCTGCAAACTCTGCAAGCAAATGTTTTATATTTCATCTAGGTCAGAGGTGGCCAGCTGACAGCTGAGGGGCCACTTCTGGGCCACAAGACAGTACTTTTTAGTCCTCAGGAATGTTTCCTGTGCAGCTCCACGTTTTCTTTTCTGAGAGACATGAATAAAAATACGTATTTGGATACTAAAATTGATACTTTTTTTTTCCTGTTTTCAGGGCATAGTGTTTTACAATTTGGCGTCTTTATTTAGCAATTGACCTAGGCTGTGCTGAACTTTTTCTTGTAACTGGTGGTTTTCAAAATGACTACAATTTCTTTAATTCTGCTGCCTGTTGCCATTTCATTCATTCTTTTGGGGTTTTTTATAGTCGCCTACACTTTTACTTACTTATTCAGTGCCATTTCTTGTTCCATAATACATAATTTTAACTTCACATGCTCATCTGTTTCTAACCACAGTGAAGAACAGTGGTTACACTACAAATGTGTTCCAACTTTTGAAAAAAACTTAACACTTCACATGTTACTGGATAGTTTGGAAGTAATATGCATTACTTGTTAGTAAAAAGCTGTGCCTGGGTTTATTCACCTGGTGAGAAGCAGGTATATTATCTTTAGTACCAAACAGGTTGGTTTGGCCCTGTCTTCAGACATACTAGGTTTGGCTTTTATCTTCTCATACTGGTATATCTCAAGCTTCTCTTCTTTTCTACCTAAGACTCCCAGCATCACCAAGTGAAAAATTAAGATTATGGCCAAAAGGGGCTTACTAGTTATGATTCTTGAAGACTCTTTTAAAGTGCTTCAGGGATCAGACTTGTCTCATTCTCACCTTATGACTACATTAAAGCTCTTCAGGCTGCTCTTACTATTGTACCTTCTAAGAGGCTACCACCAGGAAAGCTCAAATACCAGCTGTCAGGTCTGTAGATTCCCTCTGTCCAAAACATCTTACCCACGTATCAAGAAAGTCTAAACCTTCCCACTGTTGCACCATTCTCACCACTTACTGTGTCCTTGTCCTTGTCTTCTTGCTTGCACAGTGGACAGTTGTGATCTTTTTGCCTGTTACTTATTTTGCATCATGGATATGTCTGTATGATACAGATTAATTCTCTGAAGCCTATGCAAAAAGGGAGATTTCTCATTATATGAAATAAATCCCTATCTAAATATCCACTCAGAGCTGATATTTATTAATCTACACAGGCCAAAATTATCATGGCATCTACAAAGGGTTGTCTTGAAATGGTATTTTCATTTTGCTAAGCATACTGGGTGGAAGGAGCTCTGGAGTGGTAGAAGACTTTTCGTATTAGGCAGCTTATTTATAATTCTGCTTTATTAGCAGGAGGCTATATTAATGTGCTGAATTGCAAAGAAGTTGAAAAACTTCTGTCTTGTTTTAGTCAGGTTTCATATCTGATAACATCACTTGACTTATCTTTAGAAAATTAAGAATTTCTTCGTCCTTCTCTGCGCTTTTTGGATTGGATTGTTGAGGCAGTCAGAATAGTTAGTGTATGAATGTGACATGTTTTGTTTCAAGGACTTTTGAAGAAAATACATTCCTATAACAAAACAGAAGATTTTTTTTTTTGTGTTATTGTTATATCTGATACCATGCCGGTCAGGATCTTGGATCGTCACTGGAAGAGAGATTCCATGATAGGAACTTCACTGATGCCTTTGCTGCTCTTGTGGTGTGCAGCTTGGAACCGTCTTCTTTTTCCGTACCTGTCTGAACTGCCATGATGCAAATCATGCCAGTCATCTTTTTGTTCCAAACCTGCTGTTATGTCAGCATACAATTTTTTATTTCTGCTCTTAATTTTTTTCTTTCTTTGTCTACTGAATAAACAGAAAAGACATTTCTGTCTGTACGTTCTGATCAATGTTGAACAGTAGCAGAAAACACTTTTAAAACGTGGATTCTGCTGCTTAGTCAAATGCATGTAGATAAAGCTGCAAAGCTATCTCTTTCTGAACAAAATAGTGTGGTTCTCTTCCCTAAATTTTCACATTCAGGATTAAAAATCTGCCCATTTGTATTAAGAAGCAGAAAGCATCGCCGGGGGCTTGCAGCACTTAATCAGTGTCTTCCAAGTTGAAATTCTTATGGCAAAAATATTTTCAGTTTTTAACCTTTCTTATTGAACCGCAGTCTTGTCTCTGGCAGCATTTGAAGTCGCCCATTCAGGTGGCTGCATGCAATTGGATTTAGATTTATGGCATTTTCCAGTATCGGTGAATAACAACAGAAACAAGAAACGGGAGGACCTGAGATGAGAAGATTTTGATGTGGTAAATTCAAGACAGTCTTCCCCCCTTGCTGCAGCAGGTTGTTGTAGCTGACATGAGGGAGTGCAGTGGCAGAATCTCCTCTCCTTGGCAACACGAGTCTGCTAAAGGACAGGTGACACATTAAACATCTTTTTCCTTCCAGCAAAATCTGGAGTGGCATATCTTCACTATTACCACATCCATCCAGGCTGAGGGAAGTAACAGAGAGAACCAAGTCAACAAAGTCTCCCTAGGAAGAGCTTTCTTTCCCTGTAAAACTTCTAGGGAAAGCTGGATTTTCTAATATTTCAGAACTGCGCTGAAGGGCTGCTTTTTGTATTCTGTACCAGTTCCTACAGAGTGAGATTAATCTTTTGATTAAGCAATGCTGTAAATTTTTTTTACTCTTTCCACATAACTAAGCATGACAGACCCTTTGGTTGTGCAGAGATTCACAGCATCAATACTTTCCCGTGGCTATGTTCAGAAAATAGTTGAGGCTGTCCCTTTAGGAAAGCACACTCCTGCACTTTTTCCTGTTTAATTCTATCTTTCTCCCATTGCTTACAAGCAGAAAAATAAGTGACATTAAAGCTAAGTCAATAGTCGGTATAATTCAGCCCACATGCTACCTCATCAGGCTTTGAAATAATAGTGTGGTGGTTTGCAAGCAGAAAAGCTGTGTGTTACTGAGGTTAGGAAAGGAGTTAGCATTTCTGCTTTCAGGACTTCCATAGCAGGGATGTCCTCTTCAAATAATACTGACCTAATTTGTGGAGACTGTTTTGTGAAACGTGTGCAAGGGTCATAGTATCGGGAATAAAATCTTTGTTGTTGACTCTGAAGCAGAATAATGCGCAAGAAGGATGCTCAGCTATGTAGTCGCTTCCCTGAGGGCAGCGTCGTCTCAAAAGTGGCTGTTGTGGTATATGCAAGTAGCGTAGTGCTTTATAATGCTCCTTTTTAATTCCCAGCCTACTTCCCAATGTATTTTTTAATTCATCCTCCTTAATATCTTGTTACCAATAGGTTAATGATCCTGCTATGAGGGGAGGCAACCTTTTTCCAAACCAGCTGCCTGGAATGGATATGATAAAGCAGGACGGAGATGCAACACGGGTAAGAAGTGGCATGCATGGCCATACAGTGACAACAGAGCTATGAGTATACTGTGGTCTAGAATGGGTACGGTATTTTTTTACTTACAAAGTTAAAAGTACCCAGGGTGATAGTAATTAAGTGGGGGATTTTTTTTCAATCAATTTTTTTAATTCCGCTTCTGGTGACATCTATGTTAACTTCCTTGTTTAGATCCCGCTAGCATTACTGAAGTGAGTAATACAGAATGCATTTACATTAACAGAATACATAACATTATTAAATTAACAAGCAGTCACATTCAGCAGACTTATGTATAGTTGTATTTGCTTTTTACAGACCAATTACATGACTGTTTGCTGATGACAGGAAAGACTTACTGTTGATTTATATTTGTGCTGCTTCATGCTTAACCCATTTGAAGTTTGATCCTGCCTAAGTGTTTTTTCCGCTTCTCAGTGCGTTATACTTAGGGCAAAAATCCAATGTATTATTTAATTTATTACTTCCTATACAGTGCTGCTTCTGAGATGAGTGGTAGAGAACTGAACAAATTTCCAACTGACAGTGTAGTTAGCGTTTGCTTAGGTCAAAACCGATTAGTATTCAAGACAGTAACTGTACTAAAGGAAAGATATTGTGGAGTTCTTGGCATGTGGCCAAGTAAATGAGGTGTCCCTCCTCAGTGGAAGGGTTTTTTGTGGGTTTTTATTTTACTTTTATGGAAATAATCTTCATTTAAAATAAATTTGTTACAACAAACCCAGCATTTCGGGACCGGATGCGGTTTGAAACTTAAAGAGTGCAGTGATTTTTCCCCCCGGTGGTGCCAGTGACCCACCCTGAGGGACCTGTCGGTGCAGCCAA